>NW_015161966.1:252107-252406 GCF_001447785.1 Gekko japonicus
ATTCCTGCTCTCTTTGGATTAATACGTGGGTTATTATTCTAGAGGGGGAAAAATTGTGTGTGTGTTTTCAGGCGGCCCCCAATTGAGCTTAGTTATGCTAAGATATTGTTTTGGAAGTCTTAAAATTTCACTAATTATCCCCAAAGGGGCACCTCAGTTGTCTAAAAGCTCAAGCCGGCTTCTTGTCACCCCTTTATAAATTTCCATTTGCTAACCGCATACAGCCGCGCTAATTGGGCCCGTCTATATCGCCAACTTTTATCAAAGTAAAAGACGCTTTCATGGGTGAAGTTTTCCTG
>NW_015161966.1:252462-284921 GCF_001447785.1 Gekko japonicus
CCCCCCCGCCCCCCCAGACACACCGGGCTTTTGGCACGAAACCTCAACTCTGCTGAAAACACTTGATTGCTATGCATGTTTGACTGGCGGTTTGAAGATCTGTCATGTATGGTTTGAAAGCAGATGATGCCGCTTTAAGATCTTTCCCGGATGATAGGCTGTCCAAGACCTGTATGGGAGCTGCACTGAACTCTTTGAGGACAGGCGGAGGAAGACATCAATCAAATAGACATTGATTTCAAATATGTGGGATGCTGGGCTGGGATTTGAGAAATCTGATTACTTACTGGGTGACTCAAAGGCAGCATTCGAGGAGACCAGTGACACAGTATTGCCAGTGGACTGGACGGTCATCCAATGTGTTATTTCCCCCCCCCCCCGTAATGGGTTTATTTGTTTAATTCATTGTATCCAGTCTTTTATTCCCAGCGGGGACTCAAATCACCTTTCATCATTTGCTCTCCTCTATTTATCCGCATAACAACCCTGTGAGGTAGGTTAGACTGAGATAGTGTGAAGAAGGAGAGATTGGATTTATACCCCGCCCTTCACTCAGAGTCTCAGAGTGGCTTACAAACTCCTTTCCCTTCCCCTCCACACAGCAGACACCCTGTGAGGTGGGTGGGGCTGAGAGAGCTCTTTCCAGAACTGCTCTTTTGAGGATAGCTCTGACAGGCTTGCCCAAGGTCATCCAGCAGCTGCAAGTGGAGGAGTGGGGAATCAAACTTGGTTCTCCCAGATCAGAGTCCGCGCACAACCACTACACCAAACTGGCTCTGACTGGCCCAAGGTCACCCATGGTGCAAGTGGGGATTCAAACCTGGGTCTCCCAGATACTGATCTGACTCTTCTAACCACTATACCGCATTGGCTCTCACTGGTTGTAGTGCTATCTGGCAACAGCATTGTCAACACTCACTGGGTAGTCTGAGGCACTTTCAGAGAGGGTAATTGGCAGTGTCACAAAATGGCTGCCATGGGGAGCAGGTCCATTCACAAAATGGCTGCTATGTAGAACGCTTTGGTCTCTTTTCTGTGAGGAAGAGACTTCTTGTTTTCAAAGAAAGGGGAAGTTTTTGCTCTCTTAGCGGCAAAAAGGGAGAGATTATCAAGTCCAGGAGCATAACAGAGTTGGTGTTTATGGCCTACTTAAGAGCTCAAGTTAGGGTTGCCAACCTCCAGATGGAAGCTGGAGATCTCCCAGAATTACAACTGATCTCCAGGCTACAGAGATCAGTTCCCCTGGAGAAAATGGCTACTTTGGAGGGGGACTCTATGGCACTATATCCTGATTACAGGGTTGCCCGCTCTTGGTTGGGAAATTTCTTGAGATTTTTGGGTTGGAGCCTGGGGAGTAGGGGTTGGGGAGGGGGGGACCTCCGTGGGGCATAACAACATAGAGTTCACCTTCCAGAGTAGCCATTTTCTTCAGGGGAACCGATCTCTGCAATGTGGAGACTAGTTGTAAATCTGGGAGATCACCAGCTCGCACCTGGAGACTGGCAACCTGACCTGCTGATAACCCTCCCCAGGCTCTGTCTCCAAGTCTCCAGGAGTTTCCCAGTCCACAACTGGCGACAGAGCTTTGATGTCTCTGTCTGGGAGGCATGTGGCATTCTCTTTGTGAGAGGGTTAGGGTGTGACCCAGAACGCTGTCTTCTGTTCTGTTGAAGGCCCTTTGACTTTTATCCCCAAAGCTAGAAGCACAAGTGAAGCAGGAAAAACGTTGGCATGCACCATGGCCAGGGGTCATTTCCTGCAGGAACGCACAGGAGCGGAGCTCCGGCAGTAAAGAGCCCAGGGGGCGGGCACATGCAACAAGCCCCACCCCCTGCCCCCAGCAGCCCTGGGCCACGAGGAGCACAAGGATCTGTATGTCATCCCCGCCCTCCAATAGGTAGCAATCCAAGACAGTCCAGTGGCGCCTGAGCGGTGGGTGTTGCCTTCTGACACACTTCCGGTGATGCCAGGGGGTGTGGCATATGCAAATAAGTTATGCTAATGAACTCCTGCACCTCTTTTTCTACAAAATGACCCCTGACCATGGCACATGCAAGGGGTAATGTTGGGGGTTGTTATATTGTGACATCAGTTAAAATTTGGTGTAGTGGTTAAGTGCGTGGACTCTAATTTGGGAGAAATGGTTTTGATTCCCCACTCCTCCACTTGCAGCTGCTGGGTGACCTTGGGCAAGCCATAGTTCTGTCAGTGTTGTTCTTGAAAAGGAGCAGTTTCTGTCAGAGCTCTCAGGCCCACAGGGTGTCTGTTGTGGGGAAGGGAAGGAGTTTATAAATCGAATCTCCTCCTTCTCCTTCTCCTCCTCCTCCCCCCCCCCCGTCCTGAAGTAGCCAGTGATGTGGATTGTGGGTGAAGAGATGACTGGCGTGCATCGCCCTCTTACATGTCATATTCTAGAGAAGGGGGATCCAGAGGGGGGAGCTGCTCTTCCTAGCAGCCGTATGAATGTGGTGACATCTAGTCCTGCCCTCTTAATTCTGAGAGACCCAGGTTTGAATCCCCATTCTACCATGGAAGCTTGCTGAGTAACCTTGGCTCAGGCACACTCTCAGTCTAAATTGCCTTGTTGTGAGGATAAAAGGATGGAGAGGGGAATGTTGTAAGTTACTTTTGGTCCTCATTGGGGAGAAAGGATTTAAATGAAGTCCTGTTAGCAGCCTCGTAGCTCAGCCTAGCGTGGTGTTGTCAGATCTTGGATCTGTTGTTTTAATCTGTTACTAAACGATTGTTATGATATTGATGTAAACCGCCCTGAGCCTGCTCGTGGGGAGGGCAGTATATAAATCAAATAAATAAAACATTAAAAAATAAGCAGAGGTGGCCACAGTCAATCCTTGGGTGCGAGACCACTAAGGAAGACGGGGGGTTGCTTTGCAGAGGAAGGCAATGGCAAACCACTTGTGCTCATCTGTTGCCTTGAAACCCCCAGGGTCTTGGGGTTACCATGAGTTGGTTGTGACTTGATAGCATGTGATTATCGTTATTGTGATAATTGTCCTCATTGTCATCATCAGCATCATCTGAGGAGGCCCGCGGTGGATGTCTGAAGCAGAAGATGTAGGCAAACCTCCATTTGCATATCTAGAGTTTACAAAAATAAGCACAAATAATAGAGAATACCAGGATAGATTGATTTTATGTCAAGGCGAATTCAGTTGCCAAGAGAAAAGACTGATGCAATCATTGATCTAAACCGAGTTTCCCATTTTGTAATTCATGCATTTTCAGAACTGGCAACGCTTTAGCAAGCGTTCTTCAATAATTAAAACATGTGGGTTTTCAAGTAGATGGAACCTTGGTAACTATCTTAATGTAACTCCACACCTATACCCTTTGGTTATACAGATGACGTGCCCTTTTTTTGCATTGTATAATTCTGTCCGCTGAGAGCCAAGGAGGCAGCTGTAAAATTAATGGATTTGGTGTGTTTGCTCTTCTGTACATATGCAAGGATGCCAACGGCTTTGAGCAGGGCTCTTTTTGTAGAAAAAGCCCAGCAGGAACTCATTAGCATAATAGGCCACACCCGACAGCAGAAACTCATTAGCATATTAGGCCACACCCCCATGTATCCCCTTGGTTTGCCTGGGCAAGCCCCCCCTTGAAGGGAAAGGAAGGCATTTAAACGCCTCCCCGATCCTTCCAGGGCCCCCTCTGACCCACCCACCTCGGAGTTGCCGGGAGGCGGGGTGTCGCTCTCTAGGTCTTCCCCTCTGTAGCCACGCAAGCAGAGGTTTTGGCTGTAGTGGGCGTGGCCAACTCTGAAGCCAGCCGGACCTCCGTTCCTGTGCGTTCCTGCCCAAAAATAGCCCTGGCTTTGAGGACTATGGACAGGATCTAATGAACCATGACACACAGACCTGAGGGGTTAGGTTTGTATAGGGCAGCCAACCTCCGGGTGAGCCTGGAGAACTCCTGGTGTTATAACAGGTCTCCAGAATACAGAGATCACTAATTCTGGGGGGAAATGGCTGCTTTGGAGGGTGGACTCTATGACACGATACCCTGCTGAAGTCCCTCCCGTCTCCAAACCCCGCCTTCCACAGGCTCCACCCTCAAACCTCCAGGAATTTCCCAGCCTGGCATTCGCAGCCCTCTGTTTCTGGCTTTCTCCACAGCAGCCCTTCATTCCACATGACAAATCGGTTTCGAAATGGAGGGGAGTTTTGGGGAAAAAATAGTAGCATTAGAGCGGTTAAATGATTAAGGGGATCAAGTCAGAGGTGCCACTCGCTGGGCCCGCATTAGTCATTCCTGCCACCATAAGCTGTTCTTTTGGTCCAGTTTTTTAATGTATGTAAGCATTTTGAACTATGGTGCTGGAGAAGACTCTTGAGAGTCCCTTGGACTGCAAGGAGATCAAATCAGTCAATCCTAAAAGAAATCAACCCTGACTGTTCCCTGGAAGGCCAGATAATGAAACTGAAGCTCAAATACTTTGGCCACCGAATGAGAAGGGAGCACTCCCTGGAGAAGACCCTGATGCTGGGAAAGATTGAAGGTCAAAGAAGACGGGGACGGCAAAGGATGAGATGGTTGGACAGTGTCATAGACGCAACGAACATGAAATTGAGCCAACTTCAGAGGACGGCGGAAGACAGGAGGGCCTGGCGGGAGATGATCCATGGGGTCGCGAAGAGTCGGACTCGACTGTGCGACTGAACAACAACAACAAAGCATTTTTGCCCCACCTTCTTCCCAATGGGCATGCAGAGCGGCTTACAGGATACCAAAAATACAAGTTATGTGCTCAGAAGAAAGAGTGCATGGATGGCATCCTAGGCAAGTCCTGGGCCTGCTGCTTGGACTTGCTATAGGCTGTTAACTGCAGGCGAAGAGCCAAGAGTCATTTGGCTCCTGCTCTTTGGCTCATGCGTCTGTCTGTGGCCAAGCTTATATACTTGCAGCAGGAAAGGAGACAAGCCGCTTAGTCTGGATACTGTCAGACACGTTCCTAGAATTCACTTTTTCTAGATGCTAGGATTGGTTGTTGCTTACCGGACAGTGTTTCTGTTACAGGGAGAAACAAGAAGGGGGTCTTCAAGGACTTGTGGGGGCAACTTCCACCTCCCCCCCCACTATTTCCTCTTTCTACTTCCAGAACTGCAGGCTGTGGAAGGTCGGTAGTTCAGCAGTTCGAGACCCGAGTGTGCCGCATGACGGAGTGAGCTCCCGTCTCTAGTTCCAGCTCCTGCACACCTAGCAGTTCGAAAGCAAGAAATTGCAAGTAGACAAATTAGGTACCACTTCAGTGGGAAGGTAACAGCGTTCCGTGCGCCTTGGTGTTTAGTTATGCCGGCCACATGACCACGGGAACGTCTTCGGACAGTGCTGGCTCTTCGGCTTTGAAATGGAGATGAGCACCGCAACCCTAGAGTCGGATTCGACTGGCTTTCAAGCAAGGGAACCTTTACCTTTACTTCCAGAAAACACCCTTAATCTTTCCCTTTTCCTGCTTCCTTCTGTCCCTCCCACCCACTAGCTATCCTACATTTATCCACTCCCTTACTCCAGCTTTCCCTCCTTCCCTCACCCTGGCAGCCTCTCCCCAGGAAAACTCTAGCTGAGTTGCATGGTGCTAGTCCACAGATGGAGCCGTGTTGAGAACTGGAAATATTGATGTAATTTCTGTGCAATCTGGTTGGTATCCAAACTAATCATTTACAACATATACATGGCCTGCTTGTCGTATTTATATTGCTTATTTCCCTGCATGTGCACACACACAATTTGACCTTTTACATAGAAAAGCAGATGGTAGTAATCAGGGGTCATTTCCTGCGGGAGCGCACAGGAGCAGAGCTCCAGCAGTAAGGAGCCCAGGGGGCGTGCACATGCAACAAGCCTCGCCCCCTGCTCCCAGCAGCCCTCAGTCAGGCCACGAGGAGCAAGAAGCAGCCAGGTAAGTTGCAGAGCACCCCCCCCGGCCCACCTTCAGGTACAAGCTCTCCCTCCTCTGCACCCCCCCCCAATAGCTAGCAATCCAAAATAGTCCAGTGGAGCCTGAGCAGTGGGTGTTGCCTTCTGACACACTTCCGGTGATGTCAGGGGGTGTGGCATATGCAAACAAGTTATGCTAATGAGTTATGCTAATGAGCTCCTGCACCTCTTTTTCTATGAAATGACCCCTGCTAGTAATGATAAAAATGGAAGACTGGATCATGTGCATATGCAAATGGATATCCTTATCTGTTTGAAGGAAGAGGGGGATCATAGAATCATAGAGTTGGAAGGGACCTCCAGGGTTATCTAGTCCAACCCCCTGTACAATGTAGGAAATTCACAAATACCTCCCCCACACACCCCCAGTGACTCCTGTTCCACGCCCAGAGGGTGACAAGAAAAACCCCTCCAGGATCCCCAGGCAAACTGGCCTGGAGAAAAATTGCTTCCTGACCTCAAAGTGGCAATCAACATTTTCCTGGGTGTGCAAGAAAGGGCCACAGAAGGGGGGGGGGAGGAGGAGGAGGAGGAGGAGGAGATTGGATGTATCGCACGCCCTTCACAACCCAAAGGTGTCTCAGAGTGGCTTACAAACTCCTTTCCCTTCCCCTCCCCACAACAGACACCCTGTGAGGTAGGTGGGGCTGAGAGAGCTCTTGACAGAAACTGCTCTCTTTCAAGAACAGCTCTTATCAGAACTATGGCTTGCCCAAGGTCATCCAGCCAGGTGCAAGTGGAGGAGTGGGGAATCAAACCCGATTCTCCCAGATTAGAGTCCGTGCACTTAACCACTACACCAAACTGGCTCTCTGAGACAACCCTTCCTGCCATCCCTCTCATGATCTGCCTAAGTTCACGAAACTTAATGTATTAGATAAAAATGTATTAGATTAAACTCCCCCCCCCCAGTTTTATTTTAACCCACATTGTTATTTTTTTTTAAATGCAATAATTCATTTTTATCCTTCCTGGGAAAAGAGCAAACTGTGTTTTTGGAGCTAGTTGATTTTAACACTTGGAGAGAGAGCCTACCCAAACTTGTTTGCTTACCCAAATATATAAAGCCAACTCTTCGGACTGTTTTCATAACTGTGGGTATATCTCCTCTAGACATATGAACAAGTACAAGTGAAGTGTATGGTTGCCAACTTTGGGTTCAGAAATACCTGGAGATTTGTGGGTGGAGCCTGGGAGAGTGGGGTTTAAGGAAGGAGAGGGATCCCAGTTGGGTATAATGCCATCCAGTCCACCTTCCAAAACAGCTGTATTCTCCAGGAAGAGTGGAACGAATGTTTTAAATAAACAAATAATTAAAAAAGTGATCGATGCAGTCTGAGGATCAGTCGTAATTCCAGATCTCCAGCTCCCTCCTGGAGTTTGGCCATCCTACTGAAGAATCATGGCTTTCCCTCTCTCTACTGAATTCTGGGAATTATAGTTTGGTGAGAGAGTTAAGAATTCTCAGTTAGAGCATCTTCGCAGAACTGCCATTCCCAGGAACATGAGTTGTGAGGAGAAAGGTGGCTATACAGTTATTTCAGATAAACATCTTCCACTCGTTTTTATGTCCGTGGTGTAGAAACGACCCTATTTTCTCATCCTTCAGGTCTATCCAGAGCCTCCTAATGCTTTCTTCAACGGTCTGAGCCAACAACCCTTCTACGCATTAAATCCAGTGCTGTTTCCTCCTTCAGTGTCGTGGGACCTAAATAAGTCTTTAACATGCTTTATGCTGTTTTCATAAATCTAATCTGCAAAACCGGGTCACGTTAAAAACAACTTTTCTTCTAATTACAGTAAGATTTTTATGGAACGCACATTATACCTATAGATCATAATACTTATTTTTTTAAAAAAGACTATTAAGATTTTACACTTCAGGAATTTACAGGCAATGGGGAACAGTGGAAGCCCGATGTTATTTTCTGAGAATCATATCTGCATTAGGAAGATAAAGGACAATTTAGGAAGATTACAAAAGCCATGATTTAGAGTACAACATAAAACTCTGCTGTGGACTAATTCGCAATGCCAGCTGCTGCTAAGCTTCTTAATCTTTATCTAGTTCAATTAAAATCTGAATGTTTGGGATTTCATTAACAACTGGGGACTTGAAAATGACTTGCGCTCCTAGACTCGAGTCAGCTGCGGTAGTCGACTGCTTACGGCGTGTTATTGGGGAAGGTTTTCCCCTAATGTCTTCAGGTAGACTCGAGATATAATTAAAACTTAAGTACTTAAAGGATAATGTAAAAGTAAAAGCGGATTATTTTAATTTTGCTGTCGGATCCAATTGACCAAAAGAAAAGAGTTGCCGAGGGAGGCAGGGAGGTTTTCCAAATCAAAAGGGTATTGAGGGATGAAAAGGCTCCGTACCTTTTTCCAGTCAGGTTTCTCTGCACTTGTGACTCAGAGCAGTCTTAGTGGTCATTCTCTGGTCTTGGGAATTCTGGGAATTTTAATTATATGGGGTGGGGGAGGTAGAGATCACCAATCCCCTCACTCAAGAGAGCCAGTTTGGCGTAGTGGTTAGGAGTGCGGACTCTAATCTGGGAGAATCGGGTCTGATTCCCCACTCCTCCACATGCAGCTGCTGGTGTGACCTTGGGTCAGTCATTAGTTCTTTCAGAGCTGTTCTCTCAAGGACAGTTCTCGAGAGAGTTCTCTTAGCCCCACCTACCTCACAGGGTGTCTGTTGCAGGGAGGGGAAGGGAAGGGGATTGTAAACTGCTCTGAGACTCCTTTGGGTAGTGAAGGGCGGGGTATAATTCCAATCTTTTCTTCTTCTTAAGCAGGCATGCCCGGCCTCCTGCTATAGAGGGAGACCTCCTGGTATCCCTGGTCTTTGTCTGCCAACATCTCAGGTACCAGTGGAAGAAAATGGGAGGGTGGAATGCATGCTGGTGTTCTGATGTCACTTCTGGTAAGAAACTGGAAGTGGCATAGTGGGTGCTCTAGAATTTACAAAAACTCTATAAATCATTGAGTTTTGGCAAATGCTAGACTATCTGAGAATGTCGCTTCCAGTGTTTATAGGAAGTGATGTCAGCCTGCCGGTGCTGCAAGCCCTGCCTCCAGACTTCTCCCAGGGGTTGCTGGCCATGGCCTAGCAAACCTTAAGGTACTTGGTGGTGGAAAGGGAACCATGACAGTTCAGGTGGCATAAACGTGATATCCAGGGCTCTTTATGTAGCAGGAGCTCCTTTGCATATTAGGTGACACACCCCCTAATGTAGCCAATCCTCCAAGAGCTTACAGTAGTCCCTGTAAGAAGAGCTCTGTAAGCTCTTGGAGGATTGGCTACATTGGGGGGGGGTGTCGCCTAATATGCAAAGGAGCTCCTGCTACAAAAAGAGCCCTGGAACTTGTGCCATGTTGGTAGCCCTGGGGAATGGTGAACCTCTCTGCATGTTCTTTGCAAAATGGCATTACAGTTTCCTGCTCGCTTTCCATATAAATGTCTATTAATTACATACGTTTTGGACAATCTGCAAGCTGGCCCTTCTAGAATTAAACTTAGTAAAGGGAGGCATAAGTGCTTAATCATTTAATACTTGCATGTGAAAATAATTAATTTCCATTAATACTTCTAGGTTAATTCTTCCCGGTGTGGTGTTTTGCCCCTCTCTTGACAGGACGTGCTGTTTTCTGAGAGTGCAAATAAATTTTTTAATGTGCGTCCCCAAGGCAGTATGCTCACTTTCCCCACAAATTAAATGGCCCCATCATTTTGGACTAGAGAACTTAAATCCTCCTTGGCCATACTCTCCCAGTGAGAACCCTTTTATTTATAGGCAGTACTTAAGAACGGAACTCTCTAGAGTAACTCGTCAACAAAACACTGGGCATCTGATGGTCTTTTCTCCAAAGGAAGTGTTTCCTATAAATTCTGTATTGCTTTGGGAATGTGACTGATTGCAGAAACTCAAATTGAGGCAAAGAGTGATTAACACTTGGAATTCACTGCCACAGGAAGTGGTGGCGGCTACAAGCATGGACGGCTTCAAAAGGGAATTAGATGGAGCAGAGGTCCATCAGTGGCTATTAGCCACAAGGTATAGATAGGGGCTCTGGGGCAAGTGATGCTCTGTCTTCTTGGTGCTTGGGGGGGGTCAACAGTGGGAGGGCTTCTAATATCCTGGCCCCACTGGTGGACCTCCTGATGGTACTGGTATATTCTGGCCACTGTGTGATACAGAGTGTTGGACTGGATGGGCCTTTGGCCTGATCCAACATTGGCATCTCTTATGTTCTTATGTTCTTATGTTCTAGAGACTGCAGACCACATGACAACCTTCAGCCCCATAGCTAGAACATTTTTGGTAGAGGTAAGCACTACCCGCTCGTGCTTACATCACTTCTGACATCACTTCTGATGTTGCCACAATCCCAAAAATTTACTTACCGGCAGCGTGTCCTGGATTATGCTGATGGGGGTGGTGGTAGAGTGCGAGGATGCCTCCCTTGTCAAACCTTTCACTTGACCTGGCCACGAGGGACACCAGGAAGTCCCTGTCCTTCCTGGAAGGCACCTCCCAGTGGGTGCAGTTGCCCGGCATCGTCAGTGGGCTGCTCCTGGAGCCAGGTGCTGTGTGTCCCCTGGTCTGCTTGGTGCCCATGCTGCAGCCCGGAGCCTCCCTCTGTTGGCACTCAGGCTGAGGTGGAGCTGGCCTTCAGGAGGACCAGCCGGCCCAGATCTCTAGAGGTCGCCCCTGGCTGCAGCATCCCTGCCACAGCTGTTTTGAGGGGGACAGCGGCAAGAGAGGCCCCTGCGTGTGGCCAAGAGGGGCTTGCGCACAGGCAGCAAGAAGAACTGCATGGCGCAGGAGTTTTTGCCTAGATTTTGGGAAAGGCACACAAGGGTCCAGGCTATGAAGGAACTGCAAGCCGGGCTTGCCAAGCCACCTCCCGCCCATTCAGGTGGCCACCCCTCTCCTCCCTCTCCTGCTCTGCCGCAGTAACTTTGCCCACACAAAACCGAGCCCCCCTGCCTGCACCTGGGGGGGGGAGTCTGGCATCCTCCCAGAGGGGGTTGGGCACATCTGTGGAGGGCATGGCCCCCCATGCCCCTGGCTAGCTTCAGTTGGGTCAGAGGAGGACAGAGTTCTTTCACCATATTCATTGTGTAGCTCAGAATATTCCCACAAATGCCATTCCTTTTTCTCGCTTGCTTCATTTGCACCTTGTTGTTGTCGTTCAGTCGCACAGTCGAGTCCGACTCTTCGCGATCCCGTGGACCAGTTCCCGCCAGGCCCTCCTGTCTTTCGCCGTCCTCTGAAGTTTGCTCAATTTCATGTTCGTTGCATCGATGACACTGTCTAACCATCTCATCCTTTACCGTCCCCGTCTTCTTTGACCTTCGATCTTTTCCAGCATCAGGGTCTTCTCCAGGGAGTGCTCCCTTCTCATTGGGTGGCCAAAGTATTTGAGCTTCAGTTTCATTATCTGGCCTTCCAGGGAACAGTCAGGGTTGATTTCTTTTAGGATTGACTGATTTGATCTTCTTGCAGTCCAAGGGACTCTCAAGAGTCTTCTCCAGCACCATACACCAGCATTTGCACCTACAGTTGCCAATTCTGGAGATCTGTAAGTGAAGACCAAGGGGGAGGGACCTTAGTGAGGTATAATGCTGTAGAATCCACCCTCCAAAACAACAATTTTTCTCCAGAGGAACTGATCTCTGTTGGCTGGAGATCACTTAAAATTCCAGGAGATCCCAGGCCTCACCTGAAGGTGAGCACTCCTATCTGTACCTCTTCAGTCTACATAATTCAAGGTCAAGGGGTCTTGTCTTCTTTGGCAACTGATCACTGTAGAAGCAGGAAAGAGAATGCCTTGACCATCTTGGATCTCAGGCTGGAAGGGATGTACGTTGGACCATCAAGTCTCCAAGCAGCACCATTCATGTTCACTGAGCTTGGGAAGTCTTGTTTCTCCTCCACATGTTTACTCAGCCTTGGTAGGTCTTCTCAGTCATAGTATCCATAGTCTAGAGAGTCCTGCTGAAAGTGATCTCTTTGCCTCCTTAATGGGATTCGGTCAGCCAGTGACTTTCTTTTATTAAGGGAAGATGTTATCTCACTTATTTTTATGATGTTTGTGGGTTGGAGTACTGTGGTTGATGCTTTTAGATTTTGACAGTAGGCAATAGCTTTGTTAGCTCTGGTTTGATTTCAGTACCACTATATTTTTATATGTTTATCATTTCAGAACATCCGGTGCTGTTAAAGTAGTTAGTATAACCAAATACGTATTGAGAGCTAGTGCGGTGTAGTGGTTAGAGTGTCGGATTGGATGTAGGATAACCAGGTTCAAATCCTTGTGTTTGCTATAGAAGCTTGCCAGGTGACAGTTTCTTTTCACTATCTTTCAGCCTAACTTATCTCACAAGCTTGTCAGGTGACAATCTCTTTTCACTATCTCTCAGGCTAACTTATCTCATATGGCTGTTGTGAGGCGAAGGTGGAAGAGGAGAGAACAATGTGATAAGTTGGCTTTCTTATAGACAGCTTTAAGAGTGGAAGTGGACAAACATATACAGCAGAGATCCATCAGTGGCTATTAGCTAGAAGGTATAGATGGAACACTATGTCTGGGGTAGTGATGCTCGGTATTCTTGGTGCTTGGGGAGGGCAACAGTGGGAGAGCTTCTGGAGATCTGGCCCTGCTGGTGGACCTCCTGATGGCCCCTGGGTTTTGTCCACTGTGTGACACAGAAGAGTGTTGGACTGGATGGGCCACTGGCCTGATCCAACATGGCTTGGATGTTCTGAAATGGATGTTCTGAAATGATAAACATATAAAATATAGTGGTACTGAAATTATTATTATTTTATAGATCCGGATTAGGGAGAGAAGCAGGCTATAAATACATTTTAAAAGTATTCTAAAATAGGCCTTGCCTCAAATCTCTGAAATTTACATTTGAAAAACAGTGGGGGGTGAGCCATACCTAAGTAATCCCAGACAGAAACCATCTGCCGTGGCTAAGAACCTTAAACCAAGGCAAGCTTCACCTTCCACAGACCGCCAGCACCATTGCTAAACTGTTCTTTTAAGTAAGGGAGAGCTAGAGGGGCTGTGGCTTAGTGGAAGAGCCTCTGCTTTGCGTTCAGAAAGTCCCAGGTTCAATACCTGGCATCTCCAGTTAAAAGGACCAGGCAGTAGGTGACGTGGAAGACCTCTGGCTGAGACATGAGAGAACTGCAGGCAGTCAGGGTAGGGGCTGTGGCTCAGTGGTAGAGCATCTGCTTGGCATGCGGAAGGTCCCAGGTTCGATCCCTGGCATCTCCAGTCGAAAGAATCAGGTCGTAGGTGGTGGGAAGGTCCTCTTCCTGAGTCCCTGGGGAGCTGCTGCTGGTCTGAGTAGACAATACTGACTTTGATGGATTGATGGTCTGGTTCAGTAGAAGGCAGCAGTAGCTTCATGTAGGTGAGGTGGTTGTCTTTCTCTGTTCTCTGGCTTAAACGTACCCTTTTCTCTGCAGGCTACAGTTCAGCTGTCACCTTTTTCGGAAAAGGACTCTGCTTGAAGGCATCTGGGTCGACTGAATAGAGGTTATTTTTTTAGTTGCTCTTTGTTTAGGGAGTGGCGGAGAGCAGGGCTTTTTTTGTAGAAAAAGCCCAGCAGGAACTCATTAGCATAATAGGCCATACCCAACAGCAGGAACTCATTAGCATATTAGGCCACACCCTGACAGCACAGCTCATTCGCATATTAGGCCACACCCCTGTGTTACCAGAAGTGTGGTCATCCAGCCACACCTACCTTTTGCTTCTTATTCTCTTTACCCTGTTTGTTGTCAAAACCCAGGGCTTTTTGCATGTTAGGCCACACGCCCCTAATTGTAGCCAATCCTAATGTGTTTCTGCTGTTGGGTGTGGCCTATTATGCTAATGAGTTCCTGCTGGGTGTGGCCAACTTGGGAGCCAGCCGGAACTCCGTTCCTGTGCGTTCCTGCCCAAAAATAGCCCTGGCGGAGAGTGTCCTGCCATTGTGTGGAGTGTCTTTTTATGTCAAGGGCCTAAAACCCAAGGAATGCGGTGTGAGGTAACCGTGCTTTGCTTTGCTTGTACTTTTTTGACAAAAGGAGGTGATATTCCACGCTTGAGGTGGAGGGCTGCTCTTCTTTGGAGGGATCCTGTCACCCCCCGGTTCCCTTAAAGCACCTGATGGAAGGAGGGACTGAGAATTGGAAGGGTATCCCTTTATAGGAGAGAGGAGAGAGGAGAGAGAAGAGATTGGATTTATACCCCGCCCTTCACTTGGAGTCTCAGAGCGGCTTACAAACTCCTTTCCCTTCCCCTCCCCACCACAGACACCCTGTGAGGTGGGTGGGGCTGAGAGAACTCTGACACAAACGGCTCTTTTTCAAGGACAGCTGTGCCAGAGCTTGTGACTGACCCAAGGTCACATCAGCAGGTGCAAGTGGAGGAGTGGGGAATCAAACCCGGTTCTCCCAGATTAGAGTCCACACACTTAACCACTACACCAAACTGGCTCTATAGAATGCGAGCACGCTGGCGAAAAGTGCACACTGTCATGTTGGCGAAAAGTGCACACCCCAGGCTCTGCCCCCCCAATCTCTAGGAACTGCCCAACCCAGAACTGGGAATCCACCAACCAAGCCACCACTCATTCCGTCTTTCAGAACACTGATGTTTTTGAACATTCTGGAACGGCAGATGAGCCTCGAGTACACAGCAGTCTTGAGCATTAAGCCAAGAAAAGTATTTCTGTTCTCCTCCTCTCACTCCCCCTTACAACTTTGAAAGCAGAACGTCTGGGGGAAAAAACACTTCTGTCTGTTCTGCTCCGGCCTCACTGTGAAGTTTTTGTAGAGCTGGGACTCGAGACTTCAAAGATTGCTAAGATAAGAGCCGGTGGGCTTGCATTTCTACAGCAAACATGGTAGGCAGCGGTGCCCTTGGGCTAGGTGAAATCTGACATCCATCTCTCCTTCTCGGAAGGATGCTGGGTGCCGAACTTTCGTTTTGTGGTCTGAAGCTTCGTGTAAAACCACAGCCTAGCTGTAACTTTTCCGAGGTGCGAATTATGGCCTTGTCCCCTCCTGTTGTCAAGTAAAAAAGGGGCAGCTGGTAGTCTGTTCTGAAATCTGAAGTGCGTAGGTTAAGGGAAAGAAACCTTGGTCTGCTTCCATAGCTTTAGTCCTGGTTGATATTGGCTTAGGAGAAAAGATTCTCTTGTGAGATTTTGTCTCTCACGTTTAAATGGGGCTGCTACCCATGCAAAGCAGTTAGTTTTAAGTCAAACCTTGCTGTGGTGCTTAAAGTGCCTTTTCGTGTCTTATCTCATCTATGGGAAGTCAGAGAGAGCCAGCATAATGTGGGACTAGGATCTCTCTTTTAAAGAGGCCTGGGGAGCAAAGAAGGACAAAAATTGGATGTTTCATCTCAGGCAGGTAACTGGAGTGTAGGGCCCTGAGTTGTGGCCATCTTGGCCCATGTTGTGCCATTACAATAGTTCACTCGTTTTTTCTTGCCTTCCTGTTTGATGCACAAGGTATTTACAGGAAGGCATCTCTGTCCCAAACGCAACACCCTACAGCAGAGGTGTCAAACTCATTTGTTACAAGGGCTGGATCTGACATAAATGTTACTTTGTCAGGCCGGGCCATGTCTGCCATGAAATGTAATGCCAGGTATCAGAGATACAAACCTTATAAATGAAACAGGCACACCCAGTTAACAATAATTTTTTTTATTCAAAATACAAACAAAAATTATTGATTCCTAGGAGTGAAAACAATTGCTTACTGGGGAATCCAGAAAAGCCCCCTACATGTATTTAGTAATATACAAGACTAGTTTTTTCCCAAGGGATACCATACCCACCCCCTAGCCATTTCCTTTCATTTCCTGACAGCTTCAATCACACACACCTCACTGTGTGCACCCGTGCACCCACTGAGCAACCTCCTGCCTTCTCTCCCTCACACCAGTTGCTCACTGGCCGGATAAGAGCTCTGGATGGGCCGGTTCCAGCCCCCGGGCCGTATGTTTGACACCCGTGGTGTTGAGTATTCCCTCCTTCCCTGTCCCCAGCTGTTTTGCTAATTAATGTAGGTAAATTTTTAAAAAGGACATATTGGTAATTAATATTGCTGTATGTCATTAGCTGCAGTAAAAGGTGTTGGGTTGAATCCTTCGGAATCATTCCGTTAGCAGTGACGCTTTCCTTTGCTTCCAGGATTCCCCCCCCCCCCCCCCCCCCCTGGGGGAATGAGTCACTTGTAGTGAAATGGATCTGCAGGATCGAAACGCTGCACTCCTACAGAGTGTCAAGAAACCACGAACACTCTTTACCAAGGTGTCTGGGTATGTTGACAGAATTTGCCGTGCCGTTGGGATCACTACGGTGGTGGGAAGTGCTGTCAAGTCACAGCCAATTTATGGCAATCCCATGAGATCCTCAAGGCAAGAGACAGAGGTGGTTTGCTATTGCCTGCCTCTGCACAGCAACCCCGGTCTGAATTCTGTATAGTCTCTTTTGGATAAGGAGGAAAGCATGGGCCTCCTTCCACTCATCTGGCCCAGATGGAATGAGCACGTTTAGCCTCAACGCACAGTTTATCAAACCAAGGTTTAGACGGCTTGAATGGTTTAGGTTTATGTTTTCTGGAGAAGAAGAAGAAGAGAAGAGATTGGATTTATACCCCGCCCATCACTTGGAGTCTCAGAGGGGCTTACAAACTCCCCTCCCCACAACAGACACCTTGTGGGCAGTGTTCCCTCTAAGCTGAGTTAGTGTGAGCTAGCTCACAGGTTTTTAGCCTCCGGCTCACACATTTTTGTCTTAACTCAGGAAGGATGGCTCCAGAGCAGACTAATTTATGCAGTAGCCAAATCGCCCGCTCCCAACTTTCATGCCAGTAGCTCACAAAGTAGATTTTTTGCTCACAAGACTCCACAGCTTAGAGGGAACATTGCCTGTGAGGTAGGTGGGGCTGAGAGAGCTTTTTTGAGAACTGCTCTTGAGAGAACAACTCTGAGAGAACTATGGCTTGCCCAAGGTCATCCAGCAGCTGCAAGTGGAGTAGTGGGGAATCAAACCCGGTTCTCCCAGATTACAGTCTGTGCACTTAACCATTACACCAAACTGGTTCTGAGGAGGATAGAACCTAACTTCTGAATCACACTATCATGATTCAAGTAAAGGATCTTGTGGGGGAGCAGGGTTGGTAAACAAGGCACAAGAATAAAGGAGTGTCTCAGATGTCAACTATTCTCTCAGCCTGGAATTAAGTTGAGTGGACCGTTTGGGGTGATGGACAGGCTGATCAAAAGGACGGGATTCATTTGTCAAGCTTTCCGGGAAGTGACCTGTGTAGGGAGGGCATCACTATTATAAGAGAGATAGGAAAGTGATCCACTTCCAGGTATGGAAGGACACCAAAGTTCACCACATCGTTAATAAGAAGAGGACAAACAAACATGTAACCTAGAGTGCTAGATTTTATACCTGACAGAAAGGCATATTCACCAGGATAGTCACCAGGTTTTAACACCTGGAGACCCAGCCAGTATGAAGCCTGTGGATTCATTGCAATAATTGCATATAAAGAAGACTTTTGCATACATTTGTATCTCTAGCTCCACATGTGCACTGGAGCCTCTTGTTCTGTTTTTCAGTACTTGTGTATGCAGAACCCTCTTGAATGTATTTGTACCTCTTTGCTCCATGCGTACACGTGAGCTTCTGGTTCTGTGCTACTTTTTGAAGTAATTCTGTATGCAGAAGCCTCTTGAATACATTTGTATCTCTAGGTCCGTATGTGTACTGGAGCCTCTGGTTCTGTGCAGGTGTTTTTCAGTAATTATGTATGCAGAAGCCTCTTGAATACATTTGTACCCCTAGCTCTGTATGTGCACTGGAGCCTCTGGTTCTGTGCTACTGCTTTTCAGTAATTGTATATATAGAAGCCTGTTGAATGCATTTGTCCCCCTAGCTCCGTTAGTGCACCGGAGCCTCTGGTTTTCCGTTGCTGTTTTTCAGGAATTGTATATACAGAAACCTCTTGCATACATTTGTATCTCTCACTCCATACCTGCTCTGGAACCTTTGTTTCTATGCTGTCTTTCAGTAACTATATATGCAGAAACCTCTTGAATACATTTGCCCCCCCTAGTTCCGTACATGTGCTGGAGCCTCTGGTTTTTCACTACTGTTTTTTTTGGGGGGGATCCTCCTTCCAATCTTTTTTTATATATATTTATAGACAGCCCCAGGGTAACAATTAGAGCAGCATGTCCTAATTTTTGGAATACATGGCTTCTGGGAACGAGAGTTGCCTTAAGCGGGTTCGGAGCTGCTGTATTCCCCGACACACACCCCTCCAAACTGGAAGATGGAAATAGATAAAATGAAAGATGCTGATTTATCACAAACAGCAATTGCAAATGGATCACTCGGGAGAATTGTGGGGCTGCTCAGCCAGACATAACTGCAGATGCGTGTCTCTGCTCTTGGCATTAGCTAGGAGAAGCTGTGCCAACAAATTGATCTTATAGGAATAATAAGGTGTGTATTTATCTGTAATTATTCTCTTAACTTCATAAGCCTTCCATTAATGGTATTCATCGCATCTTTTTCGTCTCCTGGGTCTGTCTTTCAAATACTTCTGAAATTTTAATTTCCGTTTAATGAGAACTATACCACCTGTTGTTGGTGTCTTTAGAAATAATATAGAAAAGTAACAGCAAAAGAAAACAGGTTCAGAGGGGGAGCTGTGTTGGTCCGCAGAAGAAGGTTTGAGTCTGGCTTAAAGATCAACAAGATTACCAGGGAATAAACTTTCAAAAACTCAGAGCTTTGACTCTTGAAAGCTTATACCCCAGAAATCCTTGTATCCTCAAGGACCATAAATCCTCTGTATTTTAGTGTATTCCTTTTTCAGAATAGTATATTAGAATGCTGAATGTAATGCAAGGAATATTGGGATGGTTTGCTCAAGTGGTTAAGACGCCGAACTGCAGGCTGTGGAAGGTCAGTAGTTCAGCAGTTCGAGACCCGGGTGCCGCATGACGGAGTGAGCTCCCATCTCTAGTTCCAGCTCCTGCCAACCTAGCAGTTCGAAAGCAAGAAATTGCAGGTAGATAAATAGGCACCACTTCGGTGGGAAGGTAACAGCGTTCCGTGCACCTTGGTGTTTAGCCATGCTGGCCACATGACCACGGAAACGTCTTCGGACAGCGCTGGCTCTTCGGCTTTGAAATGGAGATGAGCACCGCAACCCTAGAGTCGGACTCGAGTGGCTTTCGAGCAAGGGAACCTTTACCTTGCTGTCATGACACTGTACCCACCTCAGTTTAGTGTAGTGGTAGCCAGTTTGGTGCGAACTCTAATCTGGGAGAACCGGGTTTGATTCCCCACTACCAGCTGCTGGATGACCTTGGACAAGCCATAGTTCTGACAAGAGCTGTCCTTGAAAGGGCAATTCTGGAAAGAGCTCTCTCAGCCCCGCCTACCTCACAGGGTGTCTGTTGTGGGGAGGGGAAGGGAAAGGAGTTTGTAAGCCGCTCTGAGACTCCAAGTGAAGGGCGGGGTATAAATCCAATCTCCTCCTCCTCCTTCTCTATTTTATGTATTCTCAACAAGAAGAACTATAAATCCTCTGTATTTTAGTGTATTTCTTTTGCAGAATACTATATTAGAATACTGAATGCAATGCGAGGAATATTGGGATGTTTTGCTGACATGACTCTGCATGCATCTCGTAGAGTGTTGTTAAGTGAACTCCATGCCTGGGACATTCTCTGTTTGCTTCCCGCAATTAGAAAAGACACCTTTAGACATTTATCTGCTAATTTGACATATTTATTGCTTTACAACTGTTGATCTTATAACCTCAGCTTGTTATTTGGTTCTGAATTTGCATAGCTTAAACATCATCATGTTACAAGTTAATTTGCTGTCAAGTCTCTGTCTATAAGTTTGCACCTTACCCTCCCGTTCCAATGTATCTGAAGAAGTGGGCATGCCCACAAAAGCTCATACCCTGAATAAACCTTTGTTGGTCTTAAAGGTGCCACTGGGCTCCAGATTTGTTCCCCAGATATCTTATTGATCTTTCAGGTGCTCCTGGACTCAAATTGAGTAAGGAAGAACATTAAAGGTAAAGGTAAAGGTTCCCTTGCTCGAAAGCCAGTCAAATCCGACTCTAGGTTTGCGGCGCTCATCTCCGTTTCCAAGCCGAAGAGCCAGCGCTGTCCGAAGACATTTCCATGGTCATGTGGCCAACATGACTAAACACCAAGGCGCACGGAACGCTGTTACCTTCCCACGGAAGTGGTACCTATTTATCTACTTGCAATTTCTTGCTTTCAAACTGCTAGGTTGGCAGGAGCTGGAACTAGAGACGGGAGCTCACTCCGTCATGCGGCACACTCGGGTCTCGAACTGCTGAACTACCAACCTTCCACTGCCTGTGGTTCAGCGTCTTAACCACTTGAGCCACCGCAGCTCCATTGGAATTAATTAGAGCATTAGGATACCTTTAAGTATGACAGTGTTATTGAGGCAATGAACATGAAATTAAGCAAACTCCGGAGCATGACGGAAGACAGGAGGGCCTGGCGTGATATGGTCCATGGGGTCGCCTGTGCGACTGAACGACAACAAGCAACAAGTATGATTTGATTTGTTGTAGCCATGAACTGACTTCAAAGCAGTAATCGACAAATTTTGGTCCAAGGCACACTAGTCATCACCAACCGACTGGCAGAGGAGCCTTCCTGTTGTCTCTCTGTATGAACAGTAAGCCTAATTGGCTTAAGTTTGAGTCAAGGAGGTTCTGCCTTGTCTCTGCATTGTTTGACTGCTGCCGCCGCCGTCCTCGGCTCTCAGATCATCACCACGTGTGTTATTGTTCTGTGTGTGCTTCCTTCCTGTTGGGAGACCTGCCCTTCAGGCTGGCTGGAGATGTGACGAGGAGTCTCCCCGGCCCCCTGAGTCCATCCTTCTAACCCCTACACCCCACCGGCTTCACACTTGCACGCTGCTCGTAAATTCCATAGGAGAGAAGGAAGGAGCTGCAAACTTGGCACAGCACCTGCGGCAGTAAAACAATATCCCACTGGGTGCAACCTCTCACTGCCTGAGAAGAGTCCTCTCATTCACAGGAAGGATGGCGCAGGTGGATTCCACTTCACAGGGCTTTCACGGCTACTAAACAGCGGGCAGGTGGGAACTTTCCGCTCCCCGTTGCACGCTATGTGCCAAAAGCGAGATTGCATACTTCCTTGTCCCTGAGCCTTATTAAAGCGTGGATGTATTTCAGGATGTATTTTAAGCGATGGCTTCGCAAAGTGTGAAAATGAAATATGGATCCCAGGATGCGTTTTGATCCTTGTTGCTCTGTGGCCATGTGATCTAGCTGCAGGAAGATATCGACCCTGTTTTTACATAAACATGAGCATGTGGGTGTTCCCTGGAGTCCGTCAGTATCAGCCAAACGTTCGTGCACAGACAAAGACTTCCAGTACTTCAGCTATCAGTTGTCTGTCTGCTTCTTTTACTGTAAATCGGTTTGTTTGGTCTAGGAAGGAATTCAGCTGTTGGTTTCCGTTCCAGGACTTCACTGACTTCGTGGGAGTATGCAGAAGTGCTCATGTTAGAGGCCTGCTCTTGTAGCTAGATTGGGCTTTTCTGAGGATAAAAAAGAACACTGGAGAGAGGCAAAGAGCAACATCTGACTTTTCTTTCTGTGGGGCCCTAAAGCCTGATCCTTTCAAAGTATTCTTTTGAAAATGATGCCACGGGTGCTACCCAGACTCCAATAACATGCAACAGGGAGTGTTTACATAAAAACATAACAGAACATAAGAGACGCCAGTGTTGGATCAGGCCAGTGGCCCATCCAGTCCAACACTCTGAGTCACACAGTGGCCAAAAATACCCGGTGCCATCAGGAGGTCCAGCAGTGGGGCCAGGACACTAGAAGCCCTCCCACTATTGACTCCCCCCAAGCACCAAGGAGACAGAGCATCACTTGCCCCAGAGTCCCTATCTATACCTTGTGGCTAATAGCCACTGACGGACCTCTGCTCCATATGATTATCTAATTCCCTTTTGAAGCCGTCCATGCTTGTAGCTGCCACTACTTCCTGTGGCAGTGAATTCCATGTTTGCATTATTGTTGCATAATATACATATCAAATATGCAGAAATAGGAAGGGTATTGCATGCAGGTAGTAGACAGCCATCAAAGGGGGCTTTGGCTTCTGTGCTCTCTACTGTGGGCATTCTGGGTGGGCTTGTCAGCATCCCAGTGCAGCGGGGGTCCCCTGCGCCTAGTTGGTACTTCCCTGCTGCCACTCACTTGGCTGGAGGGGGGGGGATGGTGGCAAATGGGGGACGGCCAGCAGAGTCCCAACGGGCTGACTTCACTTCCAGACATTCAGAGAGCTATGTCGGCAACATGGTGACATCACTTCTCGGCACACAGGAAGTGGCATCCGTGTGTTGCCAGTTATCAGGCCCTGCTTCCGGGGCATTGAGTCAGCCACTGTGGGAGGCATGATGTTGGACTACATGTACCACTGGTCTGATCCCAGTGTGGGTGCTGCTCGAATGTTTTTGCTCTCTGGTATATATCTGGCGCCGTTTGCTGTCGTGTTTCCAAATGAAATATTTTCCCCAGGCAGAACTCTTGACAGTACATGTGGCTGAATCCATGCTGAAATGGGGTGCATCCTAACTGCACAGTCCCACTGAAGGCAGTACGGATTTTGTGTTTATTTTGAATGGCCAAGGTATCGTCCATTCTGGTGAGTGTTTAGGATACCAGAGGACACCTTTTCAGGTATCTGAGTAGCAAAGGACTTAGTGCCTTATGCATTGGGTTCTGGTTTATTTAGAAGAAGAGAAGAAGAAGAAGAAGAGATTGGATTTATACCCCGCCCTTCACTTGGAGTCTCAGAGCGGCTTACAAACTCCTTTCCCTTCCCCTCCCCACAACAGACACCCTGTGAGGTGGGTGGGGCTGAGAGAACTCTGACACAAACTGCTCTTTTTCAAAGACAGCTGTGCCAGAGCTTGTGACTGACCCAAGGTCACATCAGCAGGTGCAAGTGGAGGAGTGGGGAATCAAACCCGGTTCTCACAGATTAGAGTCCGCGCACTTAACCACTACACCAAACTAGCTATCTTATTTAGGTTTAATAGCCCAACGGCCATGCACTGTAAAAGAACATTTAAGAGTTCAAAAACACGATAAAACAGAAATTCGCCATGTCTACTATACAGTTATTGCAGAGGCTCCTCGAGAGTAGTCTTAGTCTTGTAGCATCAGAAAAGGTTGAATACTTCAGCATCCATTTTTCTAAGGAATTTGTCTCTTGCTGTTGAGTGTTTTGGGCAGTAGAAGAAACTGTGAGATGGTGAGTCAAGTTCTTTCAGAGAGCAGTCGCAATAGCGCTGGTCGGAAGGTATTCATCTGTCCTGTCCTGTTGGAAACGCGTTACATTGTGCGATCATATATGACCTCCTCAGTTTTGGGATTGTCAACAAGTTTAGATATAGAGGCAGCCCAGCTGTGCCTTCCAAACCCTACCTATGTCACATGAGATTCTCCTACATTTCAGGAAACTACCTGGTTAGTAGGGGGCAGCTCTGGTTGGGGGGAAAGCTAGAGGTTTTGGGGGTGGAGCTTGTGGAGGGTGGAGTTAAGGGAGGGGCGGGGTCTCAGCAGGGTATAATGCCATGGAGTCCACCCATCAAAGCAGCCATTTTCCCCAGGGGACCTGATCTTGGTCATCTGGAGAGCCATTATAATGGCAGGAGCTCTCCAGGCCCCACCTGGAGTTCGGAAACCCCACTGGTAAGACGTGTAGTACCCCTGTGAGTCAGCTACCTATATGGCTTCTTCAAGATGATTTTTAAGGGGAGGGGAAGCCTTCCATTTATTGTTCTCAGACCCCTGGTGAGCTCTTTGGTTGAGGAACAGGAAATCACAAGGATACTCAATGCAGTGTTGATAATTATGGCATAAGGAACTGATTTCTGTGTGTTCTTCCGTGCCATTCCTTTTCTTAAAAATGCATCTGGAATCTGGGGGGTTAAAAAACGTGTTAAGTGGCAAGGGATATAGGGATTGTAATTGCACTGTAACTACTCCAGTTTTATTGAATTGTAAAGTAAACAGTCATGTAAAACCTGTGTAAGTTGCTGATGCATACCTTAACGCTGCCCCAGGGCTGCATTAACCTATACATGCTGTCCTTGTGAATTTTCCTATCTACTTTTTCCTCCTATTTTGGGATTTGTTGCAGTCTGTCCTCTATTCTTTGATTTCTCCCCAATATAATTTTAAAAAGTTATTTTAATTTTTTTTTTGCCTAAGGTGATTGATTTCTTAGAATTGATTATTATTATTTTTAAAAAATGTTTTAGTTCAGAATGTTCTGAGCTATTCCTGGCTTGATTCATGGTACAAAGGAATATTGTGATTTAAAAAAAAAATAGTTTTATGTAAGATTGTTTTTTTAAGTGCATTAAGAGCTCCAACAGAGCACAACTTTTTATCATCATATATGAAGTTAATATGTTTAGAACTGATCTGTTCCCTCCCACCAAAGTACTACAATATGTCTGAAAACATCTTCAGGAACTCTCAAAGTCCAGGGGAAAATGCTGTCTTTTGTCATATGTGGTGGAGATGTCCGCAGGCAGTGCAATTTTGGCAAATGATAGTAGAATTGATTTTGGTGGCTGTAGAACTTTATCACCAGAGCTCTGTTTACGCGATTATATTGAAGAAATAACTAATAAGTTTAGAGATCTAAGTTTAAACACTATTGCTGTTGCTTAGTTTTTTTGCTGGCCCCTGGAAGAAAGAAATTGCATCTAGTAAACTGGAGTAGATAGATCATCTGAAAAAACTTGATGCAAAGCTAACTTCTTCTTTTTTAAAGAGCAAGAGTCCAGTAGGCACTTTCAAGACTATTGAAATCTGCAGCAGGGTATGAGCTTTCGCGAATCACTGCTCATTTCTTTAGATTTGTTGTTGTTGTTGTTGTTCAGTCGCACAGTCGAGTCCGACTCTTCGCAACCCCATGGACAAGATATCGCCAGGCCCTCCTGTTTTCCGCCGTCCTCTGAAGTTTGCTCAATTTCATGTTCGTTGCATCTATTTTTTAGGAGAACTTAAATAAATTAGATTTATGGAGATTAATGTGTTAACATCATGTGGATTATTTATTTATTTATTTATTTATTTATTTATTTATTTATTTATTTATTTAATTCATTTATATCCCGCCCTCCCTGCCAGGCAAGCTCAGGGCGGCTTACATTAAAAAGTTAAAATACATTAAAACACAGACAATAGACATCATGAATTAATGTACATAACAACTTAAGTGCTGATGGCGGTATAGCATTGCATAGTGATTCCAGTAGGCCATTTATTAATAAAATAATTAGTCAAAGAGCGGCTTTCAGTTTAATGCTGTATGTTGAGCATCCATTGTGTTCTTGGTGGTTTCCATAGTTCTGGTATCTTCTGCCTGAATTCAAACATTTGAGGCAGGCAATGGCAAATCACAAACAACATGGGGGTCTGAAGTCTACGGATATGAAATATTCAACTTTCCTTTTGGCAAACATTCATTTCCCCCCCGGTTCTAAATCTCTCATCTCATACCAAATGAATTTACCCAACAAGCCAATTTGATGTAGTGGTTAGGAGCGCGGACTCTATTCTGGGAGAACAGGGTTTGATTCCCCACTTCTCTACAAGCCGCTGCGGGTGTGACCTTGGGTCAGTCACAAGTTCTTTCAGAGCTGTTCTCTCAAGGGCAGTTATCAAAAGAGCTCTCTCAGTCCCACTTACCTCACAATGTGTCTGTTGTGGGGAGGGGAAGGGAAAGGAGATTGTAAGCTGCTCTGAGACTCCTTCGGGTAGTGAAGAGTGGGGTATAAATCAAATCTCCTCCTCCTCTTCCTCCTCCTTCATCTGTGATTTGCAGTTCTTGCTCTCCCTTCCCGGTTAAAACTTACAAGGCTGATGGTGTTCATTTTATTTATTTATTTAAAACCTTTCCATTATTTCTTCACTACATTTCAAGCTGCTTACAGTGCAAAAGTTAAAGCACAATAATAAAACCAACAATCCGTAATACGACGACAAAACCCTTTAACATTTAAACTCTATTTCCTGATAATACAAAACTGTCTGTAAACTTCCACAGGCGCAATGTCACGGGCATGCTCTCTAAGAAAGGACAGGCGTAGTGTATTTTGTGGGAAATTGGTACGGGGAGCACCACTGAGAATGAGTGGGATTTCAACCACAGTAGACTAAATTTGCTAAATCAATGGCTCTGCTACAAGGAGGACCAAGGTGGCATGAGGGACCATATAGGCAGAGGCGGTACTTCAGGTATGAGTGTTCCTGGTTTTGAAGGGCGCTACAGAAACAACATGTGATACCGAACCTGGACACAGGTACCCAATGCAAATTATTTCAAGATCAGTTATGAAATTTGTTTTTGTTAATTTATTTCATTTTCATCTTGCCATCTCCACTCCTCTCCGCTCCTCAATTTTACCCTCATCTAAAGTCCCGTGAGGTAGGTTAGGCTTAGAGTGGGTGACTGGCCCATGGTCACCCAGCAAGCTCCATGACATGGTTTGACTTTGAACCTGGATCTTTATTTATTTTATCTTATCTTTATTTTATTTATTAGGTTTATATACCGCCGTCCCCAAACAACAGTTAAAATAATACAATTAAAATAATATTAAAACAACAATGTACACATAATAATATCATGTCATAAGATACCACGTAAACAAGGAGGTCGAAGGTTAAAAGAATTCAGTATCTAATCAGATGTCCAGTCAGGATCAGGCCACTGGTGGACAAATGGCCAAAAAAAGCAGGGAGGTGACATCCGCTGCCTCAACCAAATGCCTGACGGAAGAGCTCCGTCTTGCAGGCCCTGAGGAACTGCAGTAAGTCCCGCAGGGCCCTGATCTCATAAGGGAGCTCATTCCACCAGGCGGGGGCCAGGGCTTTTTCAGCTAATCGGATGCCCCTGGGGCCTGGGACCAATAAAAGATGTTGGTTTGTGGACCTCAGTGTCCTTTGGGGAGAGGCAGTCTCATAGGTATGCTGGCCGGTGGCTGTATAGGGCTTTAACGGTAAGCACCAGCACCTTGAAATGGATCCGGAATTCAATAGGCAGCCAGTGCAGTTCACGCAGTACCGGGTGGATACGAGCCCGTACAGGCATTGCCGTCAACACCCGTGCTGCTGCATTCTGCACTAGCTGCAATGTCTGGAGCAGAATCAAGGGCAGCCCCACATAGAGAGAGTTACAGTAATCCAATATGAAAATGACCATTGCATGGGTCACTGTGGCTAGGTCTCGGAGACCAAGGTATGGGGCTAACTGTCTGATCTGCCTCAGATAGAAAAAGGCAGACCTGGCAGTGGCAGTGACCTGGGTCTCCATAGAGAGGGAGGCATCCAGGAACACCCCCAGACTCTTCACACCTGACGTAGGCACCAGTGGAGCCCCCATCGAAGGTTGGGAGCCTGATCCCCTGACCCAATCCTCTGCAACTCAGGTACAGGACCTCCATCTTAGATGGATTCCAGATCCTAGTCCAGGGCTCCCCACCAGCACCGTTCCTGGTGCCCACTGGGTATTTTTTTGGAAAGTGGGTGGGGTCAGCTGGGACTTGTGCCTGGCAAGGTTTCTGATTGGCTATTGAAATTGAGTTGGTTGTGCAGATTTTTAAAAATAATGCTTTGGCTGCAGCTATCACCACAGCATAAAGGTCTTCACTGTGTGAGTGAAGGTGAGCTGCGGCAGCCATTTTGGGGCTGGCTCAGCCTCTTGCGGTAGCCATTTTGTGGCAGCCCTTTGGCGGCTGTGCCCACCATGCCGTGTCAGAATTCCAAAGTCACCCACAGGTTCAAAAAGGTTGTGGACCCAGTCCTAGTCCGGCACTTTAACCATTACACGATGCTTGATCTCTAGCGAGGACGCTTCCGTTTATTCAAACCATCTCTTAACTTTTCACGCCTTCAGTTGACTTGAGAGTTTGGAATCCTAGAGCGACGATACTTCTCTGATCAGCTGTAGTGACCCACCAGGAAGCAAAGTGTGTGTGTGTGGGGGGGGAGAAGGAAGTCGGCAGAAACTATAAGCCTCATCAAGATGGCGATCTCTACTCCAGAAACTCTAGAACCACCCTTCAGCATTACTTGTGAGTGGATTTCATTGCGCGTTCAGGAGCAAGCAGGAAGCGACCGCTGTTGTATAGATTCTCCCTCCTCATTAAAAAATATATATATATCATTTTTGACTTGGTATTTTTACCACTCCTTAGATAAATATTGGCTTTGTTTCGAAAGAAAGTAATAATCCAGTGCAACGGAGCCCTCCTAGAGTCCAGTGCTTCCTCTGTCAGATGCAAACGAATGTTTGCCGAACAAAACGGGAAAGCTCTTCATATGTTCTAGGCATATTGACAGTAAAACGAGATGGATGATTGCCAAAACAAAAGCTGATTCCTCAAGAAAAATGCCATCTATGCATATTGCAGTGTGTGTGTGTGTGTGTGTGTGTGTGTGATTTTTTTTGGTGGTGGTGGTAGTAGTTAGAGCAGCAGCAGCAGGGTACCATTTGGATGACAACATTGAAGTAGATTGTATTGGGGAAAGTGACTGCAGTGATTGTTGGAAGCCAGTGTGGTGTTAAAAGGTTGCCTACCAGGCTTTCCAGTTGGGTGCCGCCTCGCCACCATGGCCCTAACACCAACATCATCACCAACCTGGTCTTAATATTAACATCACCACCAGCCGGATGATTAACAGCCTGGCAGGAGCCTGAAGGCGGCCCCTGAAAAGATGACAGAATGTCGCCATTTTGTATTATAGTTAAGTGCTGCGTAACGATGGTTTTATATTGCATTCTTAAACTGATGTCGTTTTGTATATATTGGAGTTTTTAACGTTCACATTTGTATGTATGTTGTAAGCCGCCCTGAGCAGGGCAGCTGCTGCCACTAGACTGCTGTGTAACTATTTTCTTTTCTACTCAAGCATGGGGTCCTTTGGATGTGTGAATGAGAACAGATTTCAGACAGGAAATCTAGCCCCACTGGTGGATAGGGTTGCCAAACTCCCCGGTTTGCAAGGGGTCCCCCATTTGGGGGGGGGGGTTCTACCCGCCGCCAGCCAGATGGCTGGTGGGGAAGCCCCACCCCCAACACCCACAGCCACTCCTCTCCCTTCTCTCTTGAGAGAGAGGGGTGGCTGCCTTTAAGTTCATGGAACCCACGTTTCCTCCCTAGCCCGATCTCCGCTTGAGATCAAGCTTGCAAGGAAATGCCAGTTCCGTGCACTTAAAAGAGAAACGCCGGCTCTTTGCTCTTAAAGGGGAAATGCCGGCTCCATGTACTTAAAAGGGAGACACCGGCTCCTTTAAGTGCAGGAAGATCAGGCGCACGGGGGGGGGGGGGCAGTGGACGTGCCCAACGTGACGTCATCACGTCGGTGATGCCCCGCTCCCTCCAGGAATGCCCCCAAAGTCCCCCGCTGGGGGCGGAAGAGGGACTTGGCAACCCTACTGGTGGACCTCCAGATGGCACCTGGGTTTTGGCCACCGTGCGACACAGTGCGTCGGACTGGATGGGCCACTGGCCTGATCCAACATGGCTTCTCTTATGCACTTCTGTTCAGGAGCCCCCACTCCAGTGACTTCACAAGTCTGGATCATAATCCAGTGTATATCATTAGTAGACCAGACCTGAATATAAAAGTACCCACAGACTTCTTATTATTTGTGCTTGGAATTATTTCAGTGCCGATGAAAGCCGGCTTGAGGACAAACACTTGTTGTTTCCTCTCCTAACCAGGTTTCTCGGTATCTTAGCCAGGGGTCATTTCCTGCAGGAGCACACAGGAGCGATGCTCCGGCAGTAAAGAGCCCAGGAGGTGGGCACATGCAACAAGCCCCACCCCCTGCTCCCAGCAGCTCTCAGTCAGAGCAAGAAGCAGCTCCCCAGTCCAAAACAGTCCAAAACAGTCCAGTGGCACCTTTAAGACCAAGTTTTATTCAGGTACAAGCTCTCCCTCCTTTGCGAGGACAGATCTGCACGTCTCCCCCCCGCCCCATAGCTAGCAATCCAAAACAGGCCAGTGGAGCCTGAGTGGTGGGTGTTGCCTTCTGACACACTTCCGGTGATGTCAGGGGGTGTGGCATATGCAAATAAGTTATGCTAATGAGTCCTGCTAATGAGCTCCTGCACCTCTTTTTTACAAAATGACCCCTGATCCTAGCAACAAATTGGCTGTGTGCTAGAAAATGTGCAGGGCATTCCTTTAAAGGGCCGAAAACATCAGGTTACAATGGTCAGAATTGTTGAGGCCTAGTATAAGGAGCTGTGAAAACCACAACCAAAGGACTGTGAAGCTGATGTGAAGGAGCAGAGGAGCCTGAATGGGAGAGAGCGCAGAGGCAAAGAAACTGAATGGGTGTGGAAGACTATGCCGTGGGAAGATATGGCTGAACTATGGGAAAAGCAGATAAGGGAAGAGATGGAAGCTTGAGAAGTGTATGTTGTGTTTAATGAAAAAATGGAAGCTGGCTTACAGGTATGTGTACAAAGCAGGGCTATTTTTGGGCAGGAACACACAGGAACAGAGTTCCGTCTGGCTCCCAAGTTGGCCACGCCCAGCAGGAACTCATTAGCATAATAGGCCACACCCAACAGCAGAAACTCATTAGGATTGGCTACAATTAGGGGTGTGTGGCCTAACATGCAAAAGCCCTGGGTTTTCACAGCAAACAAGATTAAGAGAATAAGAAACAAAAGGTAGGTGTGGCTGGATGACCACGCTTCTGGTAACATGGGGGTGTGGCCTATGAGCTATGAGCTGTGATGTCAGGGTGTGGCCTAATATGCTAATGAGTTCCTGCTGTTGGGTATGGCCTATTATGCTAATAAGTTCTTGCTGGGCTTTTTCTACAAAGAAAGCCCTGGTAGAAAGGATAGCCCTGTCAAGTTCAGCTCCTGGCATCTCTACTGCATTGGCACTTGGCAATACTAAGGGGGCAACGAGGAGTGTGTGTTTGGCTTCCTGTGTTCACGTTAATTTGTCAAGTCTTCGGCTACCGATGCACCTTTTCTTGCCAGTCAAATCTGTCATGGTTATCACTGGACATCAAAATCCAGCCATTAGCCCTGACCTGGATAGCCCAGGATCTCATCAGAGCTTGGAAGCTAAGCAGGGTGGACTCTGGCAACTACTTGGATGGGAGACCCCCTTGAAATCCCAGCAGTCGGAAGGAAAGGGGCAGGCTTTGCTCAGCCACCTCGCTGAATATCCTCAAGGCCCCCAGTAGGGGTCAGTCACCGGAGGGCGCCATGACGTCCAGCTGCACACACACAAACACACATGGACATATGGAAAAATACAAAAAAAATCAACATTTCCCCCCAGCCATTAGATTTCTATATATATAAAAAGTTTGAACTGGCAGTTGTGCTGCTGATTTCAGCCTTCACGGTGTAGCTCATTTTGTAAAAGGAATATGCTCCAGTGTTAAAGCTTGGGTTGCCAGTTCTGTGTTGGATAATATCTGGAGATTTGGGGGTGGACCCTCAGAGGGTCATGGTTTAAGGAGGGGAAGGATTTCAATGGGTTATAATGCCGTAGAGTTTGGTGTAGTGGTTAAGTGCGTGGACTCTAATCTGGGAGAACCGGGTTTGATTCCCCACTCCTCCACTTGCACCTGGCTGGATGACCTTGGGCAAGCCATAATTCTGGCACAGCTGTTCTTGAAAAAGAGCAGTTTCTGTCAGAGCTCTCTCAGCCCCACCCACCTCACAGGGTGTCTGTTGTGGGGAGGGGAAGGAAAAGGAGGTTTTAAGCCGCTCTGAGACACCTTTGGGTAGTGAGGGGCGGGGTATAAATCCAATCTCTTCTCTTCTTCCAAAGAGGCCATTTTCTCCAGGGGAACTGATCTCGGTCATCTGGAGATCAGTTGTAATTCCGGGAGATCTCCAGCTTCCATCTGGAGGTTGGTAACCCTAGTTAAAGCCCATGGACTTTGCAGTATGCTTCCCTTTGTCAACAGAAAAAACAAACAAGCCATCATGTAAGCATGGCTTAGCCCATCTCTTCACCATAACTAGCCCTCTAACTAAATAGTATGAAACCTGACCTGGGCCTTTATCCTGGACCACGGACAGGGAGGCCTTCCCCCAAGAGCAAATAGTATTTTATTTGACAAATGGCCCAGTTGATACTGGTATGAATGAATGTGGGCAGACTCAAGGGAGAAGGCAGAGAGACCTTCATTGGGGGGGGGGGACCATTCATCCTCATCAGTCACTTTCTTTTCCCCTTCTCAATACCAAGCTGCTCTTCTGCTCCCGCAAAGAAGGGAGGGGGGGAAAAACCCACTGTTGTGATTTAGCGTAAATACAAAGTGAAGTTTTATACGGGAGATGTCCT
>NW_015161966.1:284966-310314 GCF_001447785.1 Gekko japonicus
TATCTGGGTTGTCTCCCAAGCTAGCTCCATGCAAAAGCTTAGAAAAATGTCTTGTTTACTAAGGAGATGGAAAGCAACGGCGAGCCGGTATAATTAACAAAGTTTTAGAACTTGCCATAATCATCAAGCGTCGGGGAGAGGAAAGCGGGCACCCATTTGTCCTCGTAAATCACAGCCGTGATGACAAAATAAATTCATTGTTTCAAGGAGGACTGAATAAATCTTTTGGCTGGAGGGGGGGAAAAGGATAAACTCATCAATGTCTCAACGATTAGTTCCCCCCCCCCGTAAGATTACCCTTTTTCATCTAATATGTGCGGTGTCGTCCGGAGAAAATGAATTGCGCTGCTTGCGGAAGGGAGAGCGAGTTGTCTTTTGGCTATGATAATTAAATAGAGAAGGAGTCCTCTTGACTGATGACACTTGCGTTTGGTGGAAGGAAGCCCATTAATAAGCACGGGCAGCCTTGTCGAGAGGGGCACAGGGCCTGTTGTCCCTGTAAGTTGTGCCACAGAAAGCAGTTCTGCATGGGATGCCAGCGTCTAAGGGGAGGTGGGCGCTGATGAACTGTGCTGATCTTCCAGGCAGCAGAGCAGAGAAGGAGGATTGCTGGTGGTATTAGATGTTTTGAAGAATGTGGTATGCAGGAGCTGCTGTCAAATGGGCTTTGTGTGCTAGTCATGTCCCCAGTCTGCTTCTGACCAGGCCTTTATTCATCATGCGTGTAGGAACGTTCACGTAACACATATCTGCGTATGGATGCTACCAGGGCGCTTTTTGTAGAAAAAGCCCAGCAGGAACTCATTAGCATAATAGGCCACACCCAACACCAGAAACCTATTAGCATATTAGGCCACACCCCTGACAGCACCGCTCATTGGCACATTAGGCCACACCGCCATGTTACCAGAAGGGTGGTCATCCAGCCACACTCACCTTTCCCTTCTTATTCTGTTTACCTTGTTTGTTGTCAAAACCCAGGGCCTTTTTTTGTAGCAGGAACTCCTTTGCATGTTAGGCCACACACCCCTAATGTAGCCAATCCTAATGAGTTTCTGCTGTTGGGTGTGGCATTATGCTAATGAGCTTTTGCTGGGCGTGGCCAACTCGGGAGCCAGCCAGAACTCCGTTCCTGTGCGTTCCTGCCCAAAAAGAGCCCTGGAGGCTACAGTGGGGGGAAGCTTTGGCCTCCATGCCCTGCTTGTGGGCCTCCTAGGTGGTCAGTATGGGAAAGGTGCCATACTGTCGGGGTCCCCAGCATGTTGCTCGCGGGTCCCATGGGGCCAACCGACACCTTTTCTGGTGCCTGCCAAGTGTTTTTAGAAAGTGGGTGGGGACAAATGGGGCTTTTGCCCAACAAGGCTTCTGATTGGCCATTGGAGATTTGATTGGCTGGGCATCTGACAGCAATGCTGCTTCTGTGAACTTAGGCAGACCATGAGAATGGTTGCATCAGCACTTAGTTCTCGTGGCCATTTTTTACATGCCCGGGGAAATGCCGATCACCACTTTGGGGTCTGGAAGCAATTTTTCTCCAGGTCAGTTTGGCTGGGAATCCTGGAGGGTTTTTTTTTTTTTTGGTCATCCTCTGGTCATGGAACAGGGGTCACTGGGGGTGTGGGGGGGAGGTATTTGTGACTTTCCTGCATTGTGCAGGGGGTTGGACTAGATGACCCTGGAGGTCTCTTCCAACTCTATGAGTTTATGATTCTATGCAGATTTTTTTTTAATTGCTTTGGTAGTAGCTGCTACCACAGCACAAGGATCTTCACTTTGTGGCTGAAGGTAAGCTGCAGCAGCTATTTTATGTCTTGCTCCATCTCCTTTGGTGCCATTTTGGGGCAGCCATTTTGGGACTGTACCCATCACACTTCGTCAGAATTCCAAAGGTGCCCACAGGTAGTGTGAACTAGCTCACAGTTTTTTTAGCCTCTGGCTCACACATTTTTGTCTTAGCTCAGGATGGGTGACTCCACAGCTTAGAGGGAACATTGGTTGGGAACCCCTGCTATACTGGGTGGCCAATTTTTAGCAAGGATTCATATTTTCGTCTTGTGATGTCACTGACCCATGCAGCTCGCTGTTGAGTTATCTATCAGCTTCTTCTCCAGGATCCAAGCAGAGATCTTCCCCAGCGTTGCTATCGGAGATTCTATTTGAAAAGGCGCCCTGGGGAAGCTCAGAAGCTTCTTGCTGAGAAAACCGATAACAAAAGACAACCTTTCTTGAAAGAGAATTTGCCCACCAGTATCTGTTGTAAGTCAATCACAGAATGGCTCCAATGGGGGCTCACTTCCATGACAACAAGTTGGGAAGTTCCACACAAAAAAATTAGGAGGTTCCAGTCCTCCTGTGATGGAGGCACCTGTTTCCCACTGGGTGTTTCCCTGCAGATGCAAAGATGGTACCTTCTGGACTCTCCCTACTCCAGTGACATGGAGGAAAGCACATTTAGTTCTTTGCTTTGGGGAAGAAACAAGCAGGTGCCCAGAACCTGGCAAGCATCAGGGTGCCTCCAAGACTCCATGTTAGGGATTTCAGGGGTGTGGTGTTAGTCCAAATGAGACTACAGCTTGGCCCGCCTGTCTTGCTTAGAACAGTGTGTCACAACATGCCAACGGTCAAATATTGCATGGCATACACATAAGGTTAGTCAGCTTACGGTAAGATGGAGGTGACAGCTTGCACCATGCATTGATCAGTCAAAGATGTGGTAGATTAGGGATGGCTCTGTAAATCTGAAAATGATAGGTGAATATATCCACCTGGGAATCCCTAAAGACCTTTGGAATTGCTCTCGAATCTTCTCTCCAGGCACATGGAGCTGTGTTGTTCTTGACCACCGGGTCATCTCACCAGGATTGTGTCTACTCTGACTGGTCAAAGCTCTTTGAGGCTTTTCCTTGTCCAAAATCCTTCTACTGAGAAGTTCAAGTATAGGGTTGCCAACCTCTCGGCAGGGTCTGGAGGTCTCCTGCTTTTATGATTGATCTCCAGGCCCTGTCTGGAGATCAGTTGTCCTGGAGGAAATGGCTGTGTTGGAGGGCAGATTCGATGTCATCATACTCTGATGAGGTCCCTTCTTTCCCCAAGCCCTCCCTTCTCAGGCTCCACCTCTAAAATAGACATGGACACACATGAAGTTGCCTCATACTGAATCGTACTGCTGGTCCATCAAGGTCAGTATTGTCTATTCAGACTGGCAGTGTTTCTCCAGAGTCTCAGGCAGAGGTCTTTCATATCACCTCCTACTTGGTTGTTTTAACTCGAGATGCTGGGGATTGAACCAGGGACCTTCTGCGTGCCAAGCAGATGCTCTTCCACTTAGTCAACCCCCCCCCCCAAATTTCCAGATATTCCTCAACCCAGAGCTGGCAACCCTATTCTTGTAGCCGAAACATTGACCTTCTGCATGCAGAACCTCTGTTGCATCTCCCTGTAAAATTGACTGGGAGTTTATTTCTTCTAAGGAAGCTGGGACTCTGGAACTGCGATGCTTATCTGTTGAGTCGGGGCTTGTGTCCTCATTGGACGAAGGCTACACTATGGGTAGTGTACCCGGAAAAAAGATATATGGCCCCGGTCACACGGGCTGGAAAATGCAGGGGGGGAGCGTGGCTGTTTGCCCCTGGGCAAACTAACGCGCGACTGCGAGATCAGACGTCCGGTTGAGGTCCCGTCGAGGTCCCGTGGCTAGGGGGGAGGTGCCGATCACACCACAGGCAAAGAAGCGGGGCGGCGCAGCAAACGGGGTTGTTGGTTTCTTTAAAAACTTTTAAAAAGTGAAGTGTGCGCATGCTCCGTTGGGTGCTTGTGCGCATCCGTGGAGCCTTGGGTAAAAAAATGACCTGTTTGCGAGGGGACATGGGCGGGCGCCGGATGCCACTGGAAACACGATCAGACGCCCACCCTTGCCCCGCGGTTTCCGGAAACTAGTACCTCCGAGGTACTAGTTTTTTGCCGCGCATCTTCGGAGGGAAGCCTCGGTTGAGCCATGGGAGCTCTACGCTTCCCAGATGTGGCGGTGAGATCGCGCCCGGAAAATCCGCCTATCTTCCGTCTCTCTAGCGTGGCTACTGTTCCATGTGACCGCAGCCTATATATATTTAATGGCAGGGTTGACCTCATCAGTGAGAGCTCATCCCTTGCCCATCCCTCTGTCTCTAGGGCTTTGCCGTGGAGAGCACTCCTTGCGGTGCCAAACCCTGCTTTGGGTGCGTCAGCACAATCGGACAATAGGACTTCTGTTGCAAGCCAAGAGAAGAATGTGCTCAAGGAGATGGGAACAGCGACCTTAATTGCTGATAATACCCTAATGAGAACAAAATGTGTCGTACGCATGTATGGTTCCAGACAATGGCAGGGAAGACAATAGAAGCCTGCAGAAAAGCCAGGAACCTTTTTTGTAAAAAAACCAACCCCATTTTCCTCCATACGTAATTACTAGGAAGATGAGAAGATTTTGCTGTGGCTGTTAATCCACTGAACTGTCGTGTGCGCTCTTGGAAAAGCCACAGAAGTGTAATGATATGCAGTTGCCAAAGCCGATAAGGTGGTTAAACAGCAGGGGAAACAAATATCATCAAGGGTCCCTCTCGAGGCCTCAGAAAGGTCTCCCTTGAGAAGCCTCCATGGAATTTCCCTTTGTGTGCTTCAGGCTGACACCTTGCTTTGAGACACACATCTTGCACCTTGGCTATTCCCCCCACCCAGAAAAGGGCCCAGGTGTATCAGGACAGTATTCAGACACCCCACTAACATGCAAATAAAGCCCTCAGCTGTTTCTGGCCCTCTCTTAGAAAGCCCAGCTTTGTGCTTTTAGTGCTGTGCAGCAAGACATAGGCTGCTCTGAAGGCCTCTTGGAGCCTGAATGATCTGGCAGGGACTCAAAAAAAGTTAACCCTACGTGGGCTTCCTGCTTGGGGGAGGAGAGTCTTATCTTGCTGTTCTTGCAATTAGAGTCTTCCAAGCATAAGAGAAGATGCGTGTTTTTGATACGAGACTGTTAAGTCGCTCGCTTAACAAAGGAGTCAAGAGAGTGATTCAGCAAGAACACAGCTTTATTCTTCAACTCGAACACAACTCCAACACGGATCAACATTTGGTAGCCAGAACAGCCTTTACATTGCAGCTGTCCTGCTTTTAAACATTTCTGGCTAATATAGCCACACCCACTGTACACATACCAACTTGGTGCTTGGGGGGGGGTCAACAGTGGGAGGGCTTCTAATGTCCTGGCCCCACTGGTGGACCTCCTGATGGCACTGGTATTTCTGGCCACTGTGGGATACAGAGTGTTGGACTGGATGGGCCTTTGGCCTGATCCAACATTGGCATCTCTTATGTTCTTATGTTCTTAACCAATAAGGTTGTTCACATAAAGGACCAATCATGGCCGTTCCCGCTCAAGGAGCTTGCTGCGAAGTGATTGGCTTGTGACTTCCTGGGCTAGCAATACCATTGGATGACTTTGGATCCTAGCCCAGGATGAAGCTTAACATTACAAGTCTATGAGATGTTTCACATAGAGTCTGCATTTCATGGCAGCTTTGGAATACACTATAGAGACCCTTTTCCTGGATCCTTGGAGTCGAATGGTTCAATATCAGATGCCTGCTTCCATTTCTTCATAATGCTGGGCTTCTGGTGCCAGTGCACCCTCTCATCACCTGGAAGGTGCATGCGTGCCAGAAGCCCTGCTGCGCTCAGCCGATTAGCATCTGCTGGTTGTCCCCAGCCCAAAGGACATCTGCCTGACCTCAACTAGGGCATGTTCCTGTAGGTCCTTATTTGGCCTACCGCCAAAAGGCTGCTTTAGATAGGTTCTGGACTCTTCTTTTCTTTATGCTTCCGCCACCCCTTTATTTGTATTCAGTGCCCCCCAATTGCACCCAAGGCTCCGACTGCCCACCTGGATCGTTCCAGCACCCTCAGGGGGGCGGTATTGCCCACTTTGGGAACCAGTGCTGTAGGAGATCAGGGCCCTGTGGGACCTTTTGCAGTCCCGCAGGGCCTGTAAAGCAGAGCTGTTCTGCCAGGCCTTCGGGTGAGGCTGCAGGCATCCAGTTGTTCCATCTATTGGCCTCCCCTGCTGAACGGCTTAACCTTCCATCTTGGTACGGCCCATCAGGTGAAGACCCATAGGTCTACGGCCTAGCAGCCCCAGTTTTATGGCTACCTTATCAAACAGGTATGCCGCCTGTCTTCTTTATAGCTTTGTTTCAATCTGTTTTAATTATTTACTGTGGAAGATTTATTATGAAATGTTTACAATTCCTCTTGTGGAATGTTTTAACTCCTGTTGTCATACACTCTGAGCCCGTTCGTGGTGAGGGCGGAATATAAGCCGAAATGAATAAAATAATTAATAAAGCTAAGTAGGATCCATGGATGCAGGGGAGGCAGGGCATCTGCGCATGCGCACACACACACACGCACATGCACACTACAGCCAGTTCCACAGCCATACTTGGCTTTATCTCCCCCCATATCTGGGTTGCTCCAAAAGAGGCAAACCTGCAGGTGTGTGGGCCAGGCTGAGCTGTGACAAGGATAAACCCTACTCCCCCACCCCAGAACTGTACCAGCAAAAAGTAAATCTTGTTATTGCTGCAGAATAATTACACAGGGACTGTACGGATCAAGTGGTATATTTCATACAAGTAACAGAACTGATCTTCTCCAGGGAGAGGATTTGCGTTGCCCATGGGCTACACACATGGGCTACGCTGTGTACCTGCCTCACTGGTAGGGGTGCTAGCTCCAGGTTGTGAAATACAGGCCCCGGTCACACGGAGCATTAGGCACGCTAGAGAGACGGAAGATAGGCGGATTTTCCGGGCGCAATCTCACTGCCACATCTGGGAAGCGTAGAGCTCCCGTGGCTCACCCGAGGCGTCACTCTGAAGATGCGCTGTAAAAAACTAGTACCTCTGAGGTACTAGTTTCCGGAAACCGTGGAGCAAGGGCGGGCGTCAGATCACGCTTCCGGTGTTAGCTCGTGGCATCCAGCACCCGCCCATGTCCCGTCGTGAAAAGGGGTTTTTTTGGTCAAGTCTCCACGGGTGCGCATAAGCACCCAACGGAGCATGCGAATACTTGGGTTAAAAAACCCAACACAACCCCCACAGCGCCGCTTCTTTGCCACGCCGCAGGAGTGAGGTATGATCGGCACCTCCCCCCAACCATGGGACGTCGGCAGGACGTTTGATCCGGCTTGATCCGGCTGCCGCGCGATAGTTCGCTCCGGGGGAAACAGCCACGCCTCCCCCCCCCCCCCAATATCCGGCCCGTGGCAACCGGGACACTTTATTTATTTGTTTGTTTGTTTGTTCGTTCGTTCATTTGATTTATACCCCGCCCTCCACGCAAAGCAGGCTCAGGGCGGCTTACACTGATCAATACATGAATAACAATTAAAATCCACATAAAATTATCTAAAAACAATTCAATTATACATAATTCATAATTCATAAAGTGCCGGTGCAGATTAATTAGTTGTTTAGGATGGCTTACTTTAAGAGTGTACGCAGAGGTCTAACACTCATTCTGCTCATGATCTTCCTAGTACAAGGGCAGCACAGGCTAGATGTCAAAAACCAAGGACCAGGGCTCTATAATTAAGATTCTTGGTGGCATAGTGGTGGCGGTTCCTAGCTGAAGGCCTGGTGGAAGAGCTCCGTCTTGCAGGCCCTGAGGAACTGTAAAAGATCCTGCAGGGCCCTGATCTCCTCCGGGAAAATGGGGGTGGGGCCTGAGGACAATGGGTTTGGGGAGGGGAGGGACTTGAATGGGGTATAATGCCATGGAGTCCACCTTCCAAAGCATCCATTTTCTCCAGGTGAACTGATCTCTGTCACCTGGAGATCAGTTGTCATCCCAGGAGATCTCGATTTACCACCTGCAGGCTAGCAACCTTACCGATGGGATGTGGTAAAGAGGAGTTAAATTGAGCATTTGTAAAGTGCTTTATGTCTTCTGTGGGATAGCCAAGAAGAAGCTGGTAGAACTAATAATCCCTTTCTTCATGTATGATTGGGGAGCAGCATGAGAGCCAGTTGGGTGTAGTGGTTACGAGTGGCAGACTCTAATCTTGAGAACTGGGTTTGATTCCATACTCCTCCACAGGAAGCCATCTGGGTGACCTTGGGCCAGTCACAGTTCTTTCAGAGCTCTCTCAGCCCCTAAAAACAAGTCTAGCTCGCCACTAGCATAATGCTAAGAGGTAGAACTTGTGGCTGCCAGACAGTCTTTGGATCTCCTGGCTATTCTACACACAATACTGTATGATAATTAATTAATTGGGAGTAGCAATGGAAATCCTAGTGCCCTATCTAGCCTATGATATTGGACCCTGTAGATGAGTGCGGGATGCTACTCAACCGTTAGATAAGCTAGCTCCAAACCCTCACTCTGCTGTTGTGGTCCCATGCAGTTGTGGTTCTGATGGCGGCTGTATACGCAGAGACTAATAAAGGACGTGATAATTGGAACTACAGTAACAGTGGCTCCTGGGAACACCAGTGAACAGAGATGCACAATTTCTGGACATTTTGAAGCATGGGGAAAGTGCCCCCACCCTTTTGAGACAAAAATGTATTCAATACTGCCTTTCCTAGCCAAACTAGAAAAGCTTGAGGAGCAAATCAATGGCTGCTACTAAGTATTTAAATTAGTTATTTACATTTAATTTTAATCTAGTTGGAACCTGTGTTTTATGATGTAATGTTTTTACCGAATTATTTTACTATTATTATCGTTACTGTTATTATTTTGACTTATTTCAAATTTGAGAAATGCTACAAGAGAGAATAAGCCCTACAATACCAACAATAATGTTACCAATAGATGCTTATTACTGCAATCATACCAAGGAGAAACAATGATTTTGTAACCTATGGTGATATGATAAACTCACAAGGTGTGATCAAGACATGGCAAGAGAACAAAGAAGAAGGAAAGGAGATAACAATGGTGGATATATTTTCAAATTGCTTCCAGATTAGAAAAATGATATCTGTACTAAGAGAGGTGTTATTAAAGAACGGATTGATTTTGAAAAGATTGTCTCGCAATCTAAAGACCATTTGTTAGGATGAATTTACAAGTTACTGCTTCAGTATGATTCTGAAGAAGAAGAAGAGGTTAAACCCTGCATGATTAAATGAATTCAAAACTTCAGTGAGGAAATACAGTTTCAATTATTTGAAAACCTATGTACTCAGGGCATTAGATTTACTGCTAGCCAAGCATTAAGAGAAGACTGGTATAAAATGTTCTACCGATGGTACATCACCCCAAAAGTTATTGGAAAGATGGACAAGAATTGCAAAGGGTCTAGCTGGAAAAGTAAAAAAGTAGTTGACGCTTTTAATCATATGTGGTGGACTTGTATCAAGATGAAAAGATACTGGAAAAAATATACAGGAAGAGATCCAAAATACTTTAAAAACCAAATTCCTGATGAAGCCAGAGACTATGTTATTGGGAATCCTGCCAGATACTATAGAAAGAACTTCATAAGACCTATTTAGATATGTGTTGACAGCTGTCAGAGTAACATTTGCAATGAAATAGAAGACAAAAGAATGTCCTACAGTAGAAAGAAACAAAACCTAGCTGAGTATGCAGCGTTGGAAGACTAACCAATTATATAAACAGGAGACCATTGAAAGACTTTCAGCAGAAATGACAAGGCTACTACTCATAACATGGGAATAGATAAAATTCTTGATTCTTGAAATTATCAGAATATCATACTAAAGGTGGTGAAGACATTGATTATAGTTTTAATCTTTTTATTTAGTATCCCACTAGTATTTAAATGTTTAGTAAGAATAGGACTCCGATTCTGACAAATGATTAAGAATAATATCCAGGATTTAAGGATGGTTTAATCTTAGCATAGAAATTTGTCTAACTGTTAAAGATATAATCTTTTTTACTGTTGATAGATTATCGCTCATATTAAGAAAGTTCTTGTCTGTTGTTTTAAAGAGAGAACCCATTTCAGAACACTGTAATAATGATGTTTTATTAGGGCTGCCAAGTCTATTTACCTTGGCGGCAGGGGAGCCTCGCCGGGCTCCGGGAGCTGTCGGTGGATGCGCACGCGCGCCCCCAGGACGTCACCGGAAGTGACGTGCGACGTCGACACGTTGAGGGCATGGCTCCGATCGTCAGAGGGAAACCATAGAGTTTTCCCTCCGACGATTGGGGCCACGCCCCCAACGTGATCAATGTGGTTGCGTCACCTCTGGTGACGCAGCCACGCTGTGCTTCAGGGGGCGGAGTTCCCCCTGGGGCCCGATTCCGTGGTGGTGGAAATCGGGCCTCCAAAGCGGGGGTTTACCCGCCCCCCGCCCCCCCCCCGCCCCCACTTGGCAGCCCTATGTTTTATTGTCTTCTTCTATATTTGAAACACGTGTTTTTACTAACATAGTTAATTTTACTTGTTGTTTGTAACTACCTGTAATATCTGATAATTTTTGATGATTTTTTGTTTTTCCTTGCCCCCTCTTCCCTTCTGTATCCCACCTTTTCTTGAGAAAATAAAAAAGAAAATTAATCATGAAAAAATACAATAAAATACATGCAATTATTTGTTTCCTTTTTCTTCTCTCCTTCCCCCTTTCTGAATTGTAGAGAGCAGGAGGCATGGTCTCCTTGGAGGCCGGCGTTGGTTCCACTCCATGTACTAGGCAATAGGGATTACTGTACAAGCAGACAGGAGCAGTGAACCAGCTCTTTCCCGCCCCTCGCCCCCGCCTACCATGAAGGCCTTCAACATTTCCACCGTGATGTGCCAAGTTCTTAATGTGACCATGCAAGAGTGCTCCAAGGTCACTCGTATACTGTGGCTTCAGCATGACAGCAAACGTGCCATTGAGCCTCTGTACGAAGCCTGGACTTCCCTCTCTTCCTTAAGACAAAAAATATAACTTTCCGCAAGGATTTCTGTGTCTCATTAACTACGCAAATGAGGTCAGGCATTGTCAAAACCCTTTTATTTTACAAACGAGGCGGCTGCTTGGGTTTTGGGATTAAGACAGCCAAACAAGGTTTACAACATCCAGACTTTATGTTTCTTTTCTTTTTCTTGCTTTTAAAAGTTTGCCAAGTCTATTTACCTTGGCACACACACACACACACATATACATATACTTATACATACATATCTATCTATCTATCTATCTATCTATCTATCTATCTATCTATCTATCTATCGATATCGGTATAGGTATAGGTATAGGTATAGGTATGACACGCAGCAATCCAAGGCATGGCTATTTACAGATAAGACGCCTGGGCAATAGCGACCCATTTTGTTGCTGTGCACATATTTCTATCAGTTCTTTTCTCCCACTTTTAAGTAGTGGTAGATGAAGCTCCTAAGATGCCATAACAGAAGGGAACACTGGTGGTGTGTTGTGTATTAAAAGATACACATACTCAAGATTGCAACAGTACAGACATTTTGATACAGTAATTCAGAGCAAGAGGTGTCAGTTATCAGACACTGTTAAATAAACAAAATAGTGCAGGAGTGCTAATGTTTTAAGCGTGTTTTTTTATTTTAAGTAAAAAATAACCCTTTGTGTTTGTGTCCTTTATAAAGTTTATATCTCCACTACCTGGCATTACATTTTATGACACACATGGCCCGGCCCAACAAGGTCTCATTTATGTCAGATCCGGCCCTCATAACAAATGAGTTCGACACCCCTGCCATAGAGTCCACCCTTCCAAGCATCCATTTTCTCCAGGGGAACTGATCTCTGTAGTCTGGCAATGAGCTGTAGTTCCTGGGGATCCCAGGTCCCATCTGGAGGCTGTCATTCCTACAAAGTATCCACCCTAGTGCTAGCAGAGATGAGGGGAGGTGTCAGCTAGAGGTGGATCCAGATATGAGTAGAGGTCAGGGCTATTTTTGGGCAGGAACGCACAGGAACGGAGTTCCGACTGGCTCCCAAGTTGGCCACGCCCAGCAGGAACTCATTAGCATAATAGGCCACACCCAACAGCAGGAACTCATTAGGATTGGCTCCATTAGGGGTGTGTGGCCTAACATGCAAAGGAGTTCCTGCTACAAAAAAAGCCCTGGGTTTTGGCAACAAACAAGGTAAACAGAATAACAAGCAAAAGGTGGGTGTGGCTGGATGACCACACTTCTGGTAACATGGGGGTGCTGCCTAATGTGCTAATGTGCTGTGCTGTCGGGGGTGTGGCCTAATATGCTAATGCGTTCCTGCTGTTGGGTGTGACCTATTATGCTAATGAGTTCCCGCTGGGCTTTTTCTACAAAAAGAGCCCTGGTAGAGGTTCATTAACTGGAGAAGCCCATTGTAGGAGTTCTGCTTTGGTCTGCCAGACCTGCCTCACCTACCTCACAGGGTGTCTGTTGTGGGGAGGGGAAGGGAAAGGAGTTTGTAAGCCGCTCTGAGACTCCCAGTGAAGGCCAGGGTACAAATCCAATCTCTTCTCTTCTTATTTTTCTAAATCCAGCTCTTTTTCCATAGGATTATACTGACCATTGCGGTAGTGTTTCTGTTTGTCCTTTTTTCCTCCTTGAAAATCTTATGTATTTGTGTGTGCGTGTGGGGTAACAGGAAGGACTGAAGGTATGTGATAATTCTATTCATGCTAAAGAACCCAAACAAAACATGGTAATGGCAGAATTTAGCTTCTTTGGTATATCAGTGTTAAAACGACGCCCTTATGGATTCCTGGGAGATGTTGAAAAGTGTGTGGGCTGTGCTGGTGAATATGTGAAAGACCACACAATAGGATTGTTTCTCTCTCACCCCACCCCCCCTATGATTGTACCTTATACAGCACCTAACCTTCCCTTGACTTGCAGGGGTGTGCAAAATAAAACAGATCATGCAAATGCGCATAACAGGTTGGTTGCAGAACCTGTTTTGTTGGTGCAATATTTTTTATTGGTTGTTGTCGAAGCAGCAGTGAAGAGAGCCTGCAGCCCTGGATATAGTTCAGGGGCTGCATGTTAAACTAGAATGAAGGAGAAAGTCAGAAGGAAATCGGTGGCCATCTTGTTTTCGTGGTCTGGTGAGGCTAGGCTTGCCAAGTCCCTCCGGGGGGCGGGGGAAACCCCGCCTCAGAGGCCCGTTCCCCGCTGGCGGTGGATTGGGCCCCGGAGGGAACTCAACCCCCACATGCACATCACCTGGAAGTGACGCGGGTACGCCGGGCACGGTGGGGGTGGGGCCACGGTCATCCGAGGGAAAACTCTATGGAGTCCCCCACTTTTGTACGTTTCTGACTTGGCAACCCTAGGTGAGGCTTGGATCCAGCGGGGGTCCTGAGGAACAGCATTTTGGGGCATTTGGGGGGGGCTTCATTGGAGGCACATGGGAAAGTGGCCTTCACAGACAGAAAACCTTCTGTCTGTGTAAGCGTTCCATTAGATGAAAGCCAAAAGGTGGTCTTGGAGCAGATGGAGAGCCCTGAACTACTTTCCACCTGTCTACTACAGCTTTAGATTGTAAGAATTTTGGTCCGGCTGACAGAATTGCATCCTTGTCCTCTTGCCGAAGGGCAGTGAAAACGCCAAGAACCGGGTGCCGTCATGCAAGAGGCACTGGGGATGTGGCACGGAAGCTTATGCTTGGACCCCCCACACAGTAGAGTGGATTGAGTTCAGCTGTGAGGCCGGTGCCGGAAGCTGATAATGAATCCAGAAACCCAGTCTTTTTTCCTTTCTTTTTTTAAAGGTCAAATTATCTCCCCCTTTTGTAATAGCCATCTTTCAGATGAAGTAAGAGGCATTTAGGATTTTCACTGCACATTCTCGTGAGGCTGTTAGTAATGAAAAGGGGACCTTGCTCATTATAAATCCATTCTCCCGGTAATAATTGCAACTAGTGCAGTGGCTGCTGCGAAGTAATTCGTTAATTCATCCATATGACAACGAGTTCTGAAATACTAGTTCGGGCACTGCACAATCTTATCAAGGCTGACTTGGGCTCTGGAAGTTTATTATACATACCGGTGCTTTTACTGCCTGGGGGGGGGGGTTTGGAGAGCAGAGGCAACCGGGCGGCCTTGGAGAGTTGAAAGCTCTGGATAATGTTGAGCACAGTCGTGTCTATTGGCAGCGCAGAGAGGAAAGGCTGCACAATGGAAGAAATTATTTCTGTGCTGTGACATGGATGTCACCCCTAAGAAGAGCTGTGCTCTGTGAATGCAGCTCTGTAGGTCTGCAGTAGATCAGTTCGATTCAATACTAGTAGCGCCTTAGAGAACAACAAGGTTTTTACCCACTTTTGCCCTGACCTGGATAGCCCAGGCAAGCCCGATCCTGTCAGGTCTCTGAGGATTAGCGGGGCCGACCCTGGCAAGTACTTGGAAGGGAGACCTCCAAGGAATACCACGGCGAGAGTGCAGAGGCAGGTAATATAAGCCACCTCTCTGAAACGTCCTAGCCACTCTTGAGATCACCAGTAACCATGACTTACAGGCTCACAAGCTCTCTCTCTCTCAAACACACACACACAAATACAAAAAAGAGAGATTAAACCCACTTAAAAAAAAGAGATTATGTACAAATCATAGGGCTGCCAAGTGGGGGCGGGTGGCGGGTAAACCCCTGCTTTGGAGGCCCGATTTCCGCCGCCGCGGAATCGGGCCCCGGGGGGAGCTCCGCCCCCGAAGCGCAGCGTGGCTGCGTCACCAGAGGAGACGCAACCACGTTGATCACGTTGGGGGCGGGGCCCCGATCGTCGGAGGGAAGACTTTATGGTTTTCCCTCCGACGATCGGGGCCACGCCCTCAATGTGATCGACATCGGCGTCACTTCCGGTGACGTGCTGGCAGTGTGCGCACGCTTCGCATGCGCAGATCCAGGGACGGCTCCCGGAGCCCGGCAAGGCTCCCGTGCCGGTAAGTACTTTACACTTGGCAACCCTAACAAATCAGTAAAATCTCCTGGGTCCCACTTCTGTAGGCTTCGTGAGCCACTTTTGAGTTGGGACCCACAGGCTGAGAAACACTGATCATGAAATACCCCTTGCAGCTATTTATGTAATTATCAGAGCTTCTGTGCCTCCTTTCTTCCCTGTGTATTCTGCGCCGTGAAGTAGAATCGTAGAATCATAGAGTTGGAAGGGACCTCCAGCCGTCATCTAATCCAACCCCCTGCACAATGCAGGAAATACACAAATACCTCCCCCTCCACACCCGCAGTGATTGTTGTAGCTGTGTGGTGCTCCTTTCCAACCCTTCATAATTGTTGCCTTTCCTCTGCAGTGGGAATGAATGGGGAGAGCACTGTATGAAGAAAAAAGGGTACTTCTACTCTTGTGGAAGGGTCCACAGGGCTTCCTTTATCATAAGGCTTTCTTTTTTCCCATTAAGCCCAAGAGCTGGCTTTTACACCACCCAACATATGTGCCCCAAAATTAGAACAAAGAACATTGTGTGTACACCTGTACACTAGGACTTGTTGTACCAGTAGTCACAGTGAAGGTTTAAGCTAGGGGTCCCCAATTTAGTGCCCACCAACACCTTTCCTGGAGCCTGCCAAGTGCTTTTAGAAAATGGCAGAGCTAGGTGGGGCTTTTTCCCCAGCAGAGCTTCTGATTGGCTGTGCAGATCAAAAGGAATCCTGTTAACGAGAGCTTCTGCCTGAAATGTTGAATAGCTACTATTAGAGTTGTATATAACCTTGATCCCTGGCATTTTGTGGTTGGCCCTACCTCCTGTGGCAGCCATTTTGTGATTGGCTCCGCCTCCTGCGGCAGCCATTTTGTGATTGTGGCCACCCCCTTTGTCAGAATTCCAAAGATGCCCATGTTACAAAAAAAATTGGGGGACTCCTAATTTAAGTGATCTATTTAAAAGGTAAAGGTTTCCCTTGCTCGAAAGCTAGTCAAATCCGACCCTAGGGGGCGGTGCTCATCTCCACTTCCAAGCTGAAGAGCCAGCACTGTCCGAAGACTTCTCCATGGTCATGTGGCCGGCATGACTAAATGCTGAGGCACACAGAACGCTGTCACCTTCCCACTGAAGCAGTACCTATTTATCTACTTGCATTTTCTTGCTTTCAAACTGCTAGGCTGGCAGGAGCTGGGGCCAGAGACAGGAGTTCACTCTGTCATGTGGCACTAGGGTCTCGAACTGCTGAACTACAGACCTTCTGGTCTGCAGTTCAGCGTCTTAACCTCTGAGCCACTGTGGCCCCTAAGCGATCTATTACAAGGTAGCAAATTGTCAATATATGATGTTTTTACCTCAGTGGGGAGATGCTACTTGGATTTTCTGCCTCATCCACCAAAATGTCTTGGATCAACTCCGACATTTGCTCATGACGATTGTGTATGTCATTACTTACAAATGCGAAATCAGGCCCAATATTTTTAGCCGTGCTTCAGCACAGTGGGAAGTGTCTCTTGGGGCACTGCTTTCTTGGGGCCCTCCATGTTCCATGCTGTTGAGATCAGCTTGAAATTACCTTAAATATCAGTTTTTTGATTTGTTATCCTCCAGACAGATGGCTAATTTAAGTAGCCTCCGTCTTAATTTCCTATTGGACATCTTCCAGTGATCCTTGTTAGCGTTAATGCCTAGAATGAAATACTACTTAAACATTTGATAAGCACAAATAATGAAAAGACAGTTTTGAGTCGCAAATGACCCATTAGAAAGTGCTTTTCTTTTCTTCCCTGTGGAAACTGTTACACTGGAATGGATCCAGTTGGGCTTGTAGCAATAACGGATTCTGTTCAGTGTTATTTTTTCCCCCTGGTATTCGTGTGGGTATTTTTTCTCTTTTTTTGAGAGGGGTGCTGCTTTCGTATATCCTATGAGACGCAGATGCTATTACATGCCTTCTGGGCACAAAAGTTATTGCCTTCAGTTTAGCAACTGAGTGTAGAGAAGGATTATTTGATTTTGTGGGTTAGAGGTGTCCAATATTTTGGGCAATCATCCTTGATATTCTCTTTATCCATCAAAGAACTGATTCTCCCGTGTTTTACCCACAGGGCCCTATGGATTCTTAGAAACTGAACAGAGTTATGGTAGCTTTCTCTGATGATGGTGTCATGGTGCTGTGAAAATAAGGAAATCCACCATTTTCCCTCCACCTCTGGTTTTTTTTGGGGGGGGGTTTGAAGGAGTAGTTAAGAGATAACCTTACTGCAGGGGATTGAGCTAAGGCAGTTGCCAAGTTTCATGTGGTTTGAATTCAAATTCATATTTCTTGCATAGGTTCCCTCATTTCAGCAGAGGTCATTTCGGGGATCGCAGGGGATCACAGTTCCCCCGGGTGAGGTATGGGGGCGGGGCACATGACAAAGCCCTGCCCCCTGCTTCCGGCCGCCCCGCTTCCGGCCCACATTCAGCCAGGAGGAGGCAGGAGAAGAGGGAGGGTAAGTTGCTTCCTCCCTGCCTCTCCCCACACCTGCCTGCCTGGGGCCAGGGAGGGCCTTCGCGGGGCTTCCTTGCACTCCCGCCGGCCTTGCAGGTCCACTGTTGGGCCCCTCATGGGGCTCGGCAGTGGAGCTGCAAGGCCGGCGGCAGCAGCCGGGACCATTGGGGACAGGGTGTGTGGCCTTATGACACACTTCCGGTGATGTCAGGGGGTGTGGCCTTATGACACACTTCCGGTAATGTCAGGGTGTGTGGCATATGCTAATGAGTTATGCTAATGAGTTCCCCTAGCTCTTTTTCTACGAAACGACCCCTGCATTTCAGTATGGAATTATGTGTGTGGGGCTCGGCATTGGCCTGTCCATTATAAGGAAGTTATTGCTGTTAAAACTGGTGGCTGTTCTAGTTTTCAAGAAAAATATGAGTTGAGAAGGTTGCAAAAAACAGCAGGCAAACCAATGAGGTTCACGCTGCTGGGAGATAGTAAAGATCTAGATCTTCATCTTTGGAAGGATCGGGAGTGCTGTTACAATCCATCAAGCAAGAGCCCTGCAAATAATATCAGCAATCAGGGGAAGGGTAAATTCGAGTCCACTAGCCCCTTAGAGTCCAACGAGATTTTCGAGGTACAGGTTTTTGAGAGTCAAAACTGTTTTCATTAGACTCTTGAAAGATTATACCCCGAATGTCTTATTGGTCTCTGAGGTTGAAAAGTACGCAGACGGAGAGTGATTTCAGCAAAGCTTTATTCGATCAGGAACAAGACGACTTTGCCCGGCTTGCAGGCCAGCTTATATTCCCCGAGAAACCACCACCCAAAACACCCCCCCCACTTCCCAATAGGTTATTTACAGCAGCCGAGAGTCCCATTGGCTCTCGGCCAGGAACCTAGCCCCCTGATTGGAGCGGGCTAGGATCCGCATAGTCCATTGTCTCTTGGAGCGAAGCTCGACGTTTGTCTCTGGACTTGTCTGGACATGTCTGGACTTGTCAGGACTTGATACACCACAGAGGTGCTACTGGACTTTGAATCTGTCTGTTCTACTGTAGACCAACACAGCTGTCCTCTGAAACAATAAGGGGATGGTTATTTTGTAAGCTTTCTTCACTCCAAGTAACTACAAATTGTGGGCCCTGTCCTGGATATTCCAGGCTAGCCCAATCTCGTCAGCTCTCAGAAGCGAAGCATTATCAATCTTGGTTAGTATTTGGATGGGAGACTGCCAAGGAAGACCTGGGTTGAAACACAGAAGCGGGCAATGGCAAAGCCACCTCTCAATGTCTCTTGCCTTGAAAACCCTACGGGGTCGCCAGGAATCAGCTTTGACTTGGTGGCACTTGACACCACCACAGAGTGTGGAGCGTATTGCGCTGCTCTGAAGCCGCTGCATTTACCAAGTCCCCTATGAAAGTGACATGTAATTCTAGACCCTGCATTACGTGGAGGGTTAATGCAGAGACTGTGGTTTGCAGCCAGAAGGTCCCAGGCTCAATCCCTGGCAACTGCAGTTAAAGGGTCTTTGGTGTGAGGTGCTGAGACCTGTCTCTGCCAGAGACCCTGGAAACAATACTGATCTGTGGTCTGACTGTGTGCAAGGCTGTCTCATAATAATGCCTATCTGTATGGAGTGTGGTTTACCGGTGGTGTCTGCCTCTCAGAAATAATGTGGAGGTCTGTTACCGGAAAAGACAACAATGCTAGGAAAGGCTGAATGCAGCAGGAAAAGAGGAAGGCCCAACATGAGATGGACAGACTCCATCGAGGAAGCCACGACCCTCAGATTTGGAAGACTTGAGCAAGGATGTTAACAATAGGACATTCTGGAGACCATTAAATCATAGGGTCACCACCAATGCTCCCTCTAAGCTGTGGTGTCTTGTGAGCAAAAATTCTACTTTGTGAGCTACTGGCATTAAAGTTGTGAGTGAGCGATCGGGCTACTGCATAAATTAGTTTGCTCTGGAGCCATCCTTCCTGAGCTAAGACAAAAATGTGTGAGCCAGAGGCTTAAAAACTGTGAGCTAGCTCACACTAACTCAGCTTAGAGGGAACACTGGTCACCACCATAAATCCGAAGTGACTTGATGGCACCTAAGACACGTACGGACTGTGCTGGAATACCCAGTCGCATTTTGGCCATGGTACTGAAATAAGAGATGCCATGGAGGTGGTTCCTGGTGGCTTCCAGACAGCGTAGGTCTTGTGCGATGTGGCTCTGAGCCAAAGGGCTTAGATGGAGTACAAGAAGCAGAAGGAAATCACTGAATAAAAAGGTAGGGATGTAGGTAAACGGGAGGCAAGGAGACACCTGGCAGGAAAGGGGTGGAGCAGCACTCATAGTATTAGTCCATAAAGCCATCAGAACCTCAACTGGGGAAAAAAAACAATGGGCCCAAGCCATTTAGGGATATAGAGATGAGTACCACCATTTTGACTTGATCTAGATGGCCCATTGAGCCAACTTCAGAGGACGGCGGAAGACAGGAAGGCCTGGCGTGATCTGGTCCATGGGGTCGCGAAGAGTCAGACTCGACTGTGCGACTGAACAACAACAAAAGATGGCCCAGGTGTTATGTAGTGGGTAGCCGCATGGATGAACGACAGACAACGACGTGGTGCATAGCACGCTTTATTAGCACACAACAAAGACAAGACATAAACGGCCGGCAGGCCAACTATATACACACCTGGGGACCGCCCCTGGTCACCATTGGTGGGTTCAAATCTCCCGCCACGGATCCCATTGGTTCCCCAGAGGAGGGACTAGGATCCTAGTCCCTATTGTTGTTCGGACTGAAGCTAGGGCATATGCGCTGACCTCCGGTGGCGGTCCGCGGACACTACACCCCTCCCCCCATAGTCCGGACCTTTGGCCTCGAATCTAACTGTTCCACTGGAGACTAGCACAGCTGTCCTCCGAAAGTAGTCCAGAAGTTGCTGCTGAAAGTGGACAGTCTCATAAGCACACCCGACTTGCTTCACTGGAGGTCAGTTTGGTATAGTGGTTAAGAGCACGGACTCTAATCTGGGAGAACCGGGTTTGATCCCCCACTCCTCCACATGGAGCTGCGGGTGTGACCCTGGGTCAGTCACAGTTCTCCCTGAGCTGTTCTCTCAAGAGCAGTCCTCAAAAGAGCTCTCTCAGCCGCACCTACCTCATAGGGTGTCTGTTGTGGGGAGAGGAAGGGAAGGAGATTGTAAGCTGCTCTGAGACTCAGAGTGAAGGGCGGGAATGAAATCCAATCTCCTAGTCATGTGCCTCTGGGCACGAGACCAACACCTTGTTCAACTCCCTCCCCTCACCCAGTAACTGACATTTAGAGGTACACGCTGCCTTGGAACGTGGAGGTTCCATTAAGCCATCATGGCAAATAGCCACTGATAGTTCCGTTCACCAAGAGCTGCCAAGCCATTTTAGTTGGTAGCCATCAGCGCATCTTGTGGCAGAGTGTTCCGCAAGACACTCTTCTTGTGAGAAAGTCCTGTCAGGATATGCAATAAACCGAACAGGCTCTCAGAGCAAGCACTTTATGGATTCAGGGCATGTGCAGATTCAGATGTTAGGGGGCCATCAACCGGGACCCAAGAAGGATTTCTTGCTTCTGTGCCCTATGGACATTATTGTGGTGTTCTTTAAATACACTGTCCCGCCTCTCAGCTGCCTTGACTTGGATGGCCCAGGCTAGCCCAATCTCATCAGATCTCAGAAGCTAAGTAGGGTTGACCCCAGTTAGTATTTGGGTGAGAGACCACCAGTTAAGTCCAGAGGCCTGACCAGGGGTCATTTCCTGCAGGAGCGCACAGAAGCGGAGCTCCGGCAGTAAAGAGCCCAGGGGGCGGGCATATGCAACAAGCCCCGCCCCCTGCTTCCAGCAGCCCTGGGCTTTCCTTCTCTCCTTTCCCTCTCTCCTTTCCCTCCTTATTTCCTTCTCTCCCTCTTTCTTTCCCTCTTTGCCTCCTTATTTCTTTCTCCTTCTTTTCCTCCTTCTTTTCTGCACAGATCTGTGCGTCCCCTCCCCCAGATAGCAATCCAAAACAGTCCAATGGCAGCTTTAAGACCAAGTTTTATTCAGGTACAAGCTCTCCCTCCTCTGCAAGGACAGATCTGCGTGTCCCTCCACCCCAGCTAGCAATCCAAAACAGTTCAGTGGAGCCTGAGCAGTGGGTGTTGCCTTCTGACACACTAACTGCGATTTCAGGGGTGTGTGGCATATGCAGATAAGTTATGCTAATGAGTTATGCTAATGACCTCCTGCACCTCGTTTTCTGCAGAATGACCCCTGAATATTAACAACATGATCAGGATATGTCTGTCACAGATTCTGGAAATGTTTGTACCACTGGGAGCAGCGATTTACTTAACCCCCCGGGGTCTTAAGCTGCTAGATCTCACAGAGGAGTTCACTTCTTCAGCCGGGTCCCAGCCTTCCCCTGCACTTCTGGGGCCGACTCTCTGCTGCCACCAATTGGTCAGAGTGAGAGGTGCATCTGTCTGGTAGCCGCCTCTCCAGAGGCTATACTGCAGGGCTTTTACTCCAAATTAAAAATCACTTGTCCTCTCCAAATTAAGCATGACCCAAGAGAGCCAGTTTGGTGTAGTGGTTAAGTGTGCGGACTCTAATCTCGGAGAACCGGGTTTGATTCCCCACTCCTCCACTTGCACCTGCTGATGTGACCTTGGGTCAGTCACAAGCTCTGGCACAGCTGTCCTTGAAAAAGAGCAGTTTCTGTCCAGAGCTCTCTCAGCCCCACCTACCTCACAGGGTGTCTGTTGTGGGGAGGGGAAGGGAAAGGGGTTTGTAAGCCGCTCTGAGACACCTTTGGGTAGTGAAGGGCGGGGTATAAATTCAATCTCTTCTTCTATATGTGCCCTGCAGAGATGCAAACATCTCACACCCAGGGCCATAGAGAGACACGGTTGAGGGATCCAGCCCATGAAGGATCTTGTATGTGATAGCAGGTACCTGCAATTGAGCACAGTATGTCAGTGTATAAAAAGATCCAAGATGGTGATTTTCCTATATTATTATGGACTAGAAATAAGGCCCGTTGTGGAAATAAATACAACGGGATCTAGAAAGAGGCTCTGGGAGAGTGCTCTGGCTTTGGGCAAAGAGTGTCAGTCTGCTTTTAAAACATGAACCTGGGACCTGCACACCACCAGAATACAGCAGGTTCCATATGCAACTGACATTCCAACTGCCTTGCGGGGGGGGGGAGTTTGAGGTGTGGAATGGAGTGAAGTCCAATCAGCTTCCATATGCAAAAGACCAGGTTGTCGCATCAGTTGTGGTGTGGGCGGGACCTGGGCTTTGCCTTCTGATTGGTGGCGATATATGCTGAGGAGCAGTGCCATCAGCCATACACTAAGGGAGTGCATTTTAGAATTAGAACTTTGGCACCCACTATTCAATTATATATAAGGAGAGATACTGGTCAGGGAAGGAAACTTTTGTTCTCAATTGTAAATTTTATAATTATTGTTTCAGGGGACCCTCATTTTGGAAGCTGGTGCACAGAGTGTTCAGCTGGAGGCTTCTTGACCCACCAGCAAGAGGAAAAGGATGGACTTTGGGGGGACTTTGGGGGTGACAGGCAGTGTTCCCTCTAAGCAGTGGAGTCTTGTGAGCAAAAATTCTACTTTGTGAGCTACTGGCATTACAGTTGTGAGCGAGCGATTTGGCTACTGCGTAGATTAGTTAGCTCTGGAGCCCTCCTTCCTGAGCTAAGGCAAAAATGTGTGAGCCGGAGGCTAAAAAATTGTGAGCTAGCTCACACTAATTCAGCTTAGAGGGAACACTGGTGACAGGCTGGGAAGGAGGGAGAAGTAAATGGTCCGGGCTTTAAAAGATCCCTGTTCTGTTGTGTTACCCAGGTCTATGTTTTTATTACATGATGTTAACTGAAAAGTAAAAAAAACCCCATTTTATTCTCTCAGGATGATTGCAAGGTTCATTCCAAGTTCTGCCTGCCCCACAGAACTCACAAGCTGAGGTTACACACCCACATGACTCCCATTCTGCAGCCACGCCATTAGCTGCCCATCAGTTACTGGGTTCAATTCAAAGTACTAACTATCTTGTAAGAAGCCCTTTGTGGCCTTGGAGTCCCATATCTGCAGGATTGCCTCTCCCCCTATGATCCGCCATGACTTCTTTGCTCAACTGAGCAGGGCCTTCTCTGGTACCACCATGCAAATGGGCAAGATCAACAACTGTCCAGACACGTGGTTTTTCTGTTGTGGTTCCCACCTTGTGGAATGGCATGCTTGAGGTGATGGAGGCTCCGGCTCGCCTCACATTCCAGAAATAATGCAAAATCTGAGTTATTTAGGAGGGTATTTTTAATACAGGGCCCAAAATAGGTTACAACACTCAGGTGGGTCATGAGGCCAGGAGGGCTGTGGAAGAGGAACAGCAGGGTAAACTGGGTGAGGAGGCTGTGGAAAGCCTGAGGGGACATTTGGGTTGCCTTCTGCTTCATGTGAGAAATGGCCATGAAATACAGTCTGTTGGGAAAACTAGTATAGCATTCCTTTACCAGTGGGTCCCAGACTATACCACTCAAACACTGGTGTCATGATCTGGGCTGTGCAAGTAAAGGCCTAGTAGGCTAAGGGAGCCTGTGTAGCAGTGGGAGGAGGCCAGGCCTTGCAGCAGCCCAAGCCCCGGTGCGGTTGCCATTGTGCGCGTCGGAGGGGGTACGGGAGGCGCGGTTCCGTTGTTCGCTGGATCGCTCATCGGATCGGCTGCTTCGCGTCCTCCTAGTCCCTCGCGACGGCCTGGCTCAGTTGCGGCTGAATCCCATCCTCGTCGCCACTGTTATGTAGTGGGTAGCCGCATGGATGAACGACAGACAACGACGTGGTGCATAGCACGCTTTATTAGCACACAACAAAGACAAGACATAAACGGCCGGCAGGCCAACTATATACACACCTGGGGACCGCCCCTGGTCACCATTGGTGGGTTCAAATCTCCCGCCACGGATCCCATTGGTTCCCCAGAGGAGGGACTAGGATCCTAGTCCCTATTGTTGTTCGGACTGAAGCTAGGGCATATGCGCTGACCTCCGGTGGCGGTCCGCGGACACTACACCAGGCTAGCTCAGTCTCATCAGACCTTGGAAGCTAAGAGGCGTTGTCCCTGGTTACTATTTGGAGGGAGACCACCAAAAACTTCCAGGGTCACTATGCAGAGGCAGGCAGTGGCAAACCACCTGTGTCCATCTCTTGCCTTGAAAACCCTGCTGGGTCACTATAAGTCAGCTGCCACTTGACAGCACGTTACACACACACACACACAAACACCAGCATTTTAACTGGGCCCAGAAACAGATAAGCAGCCGTTGCAGATCTTTCATGTACGAAACCCAGATCTATAGAAAGGCATTTTAAGTAACTGGTCAGATGAGTACAGTCGGTGCACCAGAGCTTTGGCTTCTTGTGAATGTGGCAGTAAAGAATGTTATAGAAAGGAGGACAGTGTTCCCTCTAAGGTGAGTTAGCGTGAGCTAGCTCACAGTTTTTTAGCCTCCAGCTCACACCTTTTTGTCTTAGCTCAGGAAGGGATGGCTCCAAAGCAAACCAATTGATGCAGTAGCCCAATCGCTCACTCACAACTTTAATGCCAGCAGCTCACAAAGTAGAATTTTTGCTCACAAGACACCACAGCTTAGAGGGCGCATTGCAGGAGGGTAAGAGAAAGTGCCTTAATTTGGTCTCTTTACTGAGTGTACAGCTGAGACGACATTTGAACTCATAGTTTGTTTGGTCACTGTGCTGCAATAGCTCCCTGTACTTTTCATCCTGGTGTAACGATATGAGCTTATGTTTGTATTTCTGTATAGTGGTGATGCTGCTTATGTGTGTCTATGCATTGTGTATTCAGGGACTGCTGTTTGGTTGTGTTGCTTTGTTCTGCACCCCATGCTTGCCTAGAAATAGGCTGGCCTGGG
>NW_015161966.1:317264-347859 GCF_001447785.1 Gekko japonicus
ACGGTGGATCATGATCCTTGGCCGGCAGTATGGGGTGTCCCCCTCGAGGAAGCCGAACTGCAAGGTTTTGCATGTTGGTTCTGCGATGGGTCCAGCTTCCATTTAAATGGCCGCCCCCGTACGGGATACGGTGCCGTGAGAGTGCAGGACGGCTACCAGCTGCAAGCCCCCGTCCGCCCCCACTCCAGCCAAGCGGCTGAGGTCGCTGCGCTGCGGGCCGTGCTGGCTCTTGAGCCCCTAGATCGCCCACTTGCTATCTACACCGATTCCGATTGGACTGCCAAAGCCCCGATGAAGCCCCGATGAAGAAGGGAGCATTCTAACCAAATATTTACATGCTGTCAAACAGTGATTTTATTGCCAACAAGAATATCATATCCCCCTAAGTGTTTGTTTTAAAGAAATAAAATTTTCTATCTGAATATATGTATTTTGGATTACCTTTTTCTGACTGGTTATTTAATGTCCACCAGTGGAGAAATGAAACGGGGACAGCTTGGCTGTCATCTCTGTATCGCTTCCTCCCCTCTCCCTTCCTCTCTGAAAGTGTGGCAATAAAAGCATCTGCAGTTTTGACATCTCCTGGTGACATTATTAAAATTCCAGGCCAAACAAGACAGAAATTAGCATCCAGGAACCACAGATTAATGGAACGCTAATAGTATTCTATTGTACAAAAAAAAAAGGTCACCGTATAATTAGGAAAAGCTCAGTGCAATGTCAGAGCCCAGTTTAGTTTGGTTAAAACAAGGTGACAAATGCCGGCACAGAGCAATCGTTGGGAGAAATAATTCATGTTCAGCCTGCCCTTGTGGCTAGTTCTCGTTCAGCAGCCTATGCTCAGTGATGCAGCATTGGGACCTGGCGGGTTTGTGTGTGTGGGGGGCTGAACTGTTCAACTAGGAAAACTGCAAGAGCTGCCATACTCTGGGCTGGAATTGAACATCTGAGCATAGCTGGAACAAGAAGGAGTGCCTGGCTTCTACACTGGTCCCAGTTATTTGATCTGGAAATGTGCAATAATAGGACGGTAATGGTGTCTCTGTCAAGGCAGCTACAGAGGCTTTGCTCCCGGTTATTTGAGCTGGAATGTGCAATAATATGACGGCAATGGCGTCTCTGTCAAGGCAGCTACAAAGGCTTTGCTCCCAGTTATTTGAGCTGGAATGTGCAATAATATGACAGCAATGGCATCTCTGTCAAGGCAGCTACAAAGGCTTTGCTCCCAGTTATTTGAGCTAGAATGTGCAATAATATAAAGTCTGTGGCATCTGTGTCAGGACAGCTACAAAGTAAAGGCTGGGTTACAAGGGAAGCCCAAAGTTGAGCTTATTGCACATGGTTGATTGAAGGCTTGTGCTCATGACCAGTGGATGTGAACAGAGGGGGGAACCTCTGTTGAGAGGGGCAGTGTTTGGCCTGCAGGAACCTTTCCTGGGGTGACGCACACAGGTTATGGTTAATCACTTGACTTCTATTTTATTCCACTCTCCTGCATCTTCTCTTGTTGGAGGCCATGCTTTGAGTTTGAAAGGCCAGCAGCTCTGGCCCCCACACCGGCATGCTCTCATACTCAGTGTGAACAGAAACAACGTCCTTTGGGGGAGAAGGAGAGATCATGATCCTAGTTCGCTAACAGAGACCGAGTGCTCTTAGAAAATGCCAGAGGTATGTGGTCAACAGGGTGGTGGTATGGGGTTAGGTACTAGGGGGACGTCCTTGAGCCCCAGTTGTCACTTCATGTTCTAGGATATCACATCTTCTGTAACACTATAGAAGACATGACTTTTGTCCTTTACCACCTGCAAATCTGTTTATTTATGAAAACACTAACACCCTGCCTTTCCTTTGCCGCTCAAGATCGTGTGCAATTCCAAATTAAAACAAATTTACAATACAGTAAAACAATTCACGATACAGTAAAACAAAAATCTCCCTAATACATGGACATATGAATCTGCCTTCTACTGAATCAGGCCTGTCGTCCATCAAAGTCAGTATTGCCTACTCTGACTGGCAGCAGCTCTCCAAAATCTCAGGTGGAGATATTTCACGTCACTGATGGCCTGGCCTTTTCCACTGGAGATACCAGGGATCGAACTTGGGACCTTCTGCATGCAGAGCAGATGCTTTATCACTGAGCAGATCATGGTCCTAGCAGATGCTTTATCTCACCATACCAAGGGAGATACTAAACTGCTCACCAAGTCCAAATCTCACTAAAAACCTTAGCAAATTAAATAGCCTTATAGCTGCTGCTGCTTCTTCTTCTTCTTCTTGTTGTTGTTGTTATTATTATTATTGTTATTGTTATTATTATTCCCACTGTCCTGGCCGTAGCTGGCTCAGGGCCGCTTACAGTCAGATAAAATTCCAAATACATAAATAACATCAATATCATTAACATTAAAATACATTAAAACCATAATAATAAGGTGCTAGTCTTTTCTGTTGGTGCTGATTGGTCTTCAGATGTCAAGAACAGCTTCATGCTCCCTTAAATACTTAGAAGGCCCATTTTGATGTGTGTTCCAGTTCTTTCAAGTGGCCTATCTCAGTCATGTAAGACTTTGGTCAGATTTTGTTGTAGGCTTTATTCCTTCTCCTTTAACTTTCCAGCCTTCCCAGTTAGCTTTTGGGGGCAGTTTTCAGTGCCCTAAGAGATCTTCTCTTGTTGGACTCTGCTGAGAATGCCAGCGAAGACCCTAGAGCCCAGAACGGTGTCTTCCTTTTGATTGTAATTACATGGCATTACACTGTTAACTCTGAGGTTAGTATTTCAGTAAGTACGGATCGCAAGATGTCAAGCTTTTAGCATGCCGTACAAAATTACTGTTTTCACTCAAACCCCTCTTTCTCCAGTGACCGGAAGTTCTAACATTGTATGGTACGTTCGCTGACCCTGGAAATGCAGAGACGGGATACTGTCCTTTGTGAACATATCTGCACTAAAAACTGGTTTCAGATGTACAAATGCAGTGCTTACATTTATTTCAGAACTGGGCATTTTTTATGGAGAGCTGGATGGTGTGTCCCCCCCCCCATTCCCTCAGTCTGTTTCTGCCATCTGGTCTTTCAAGTAGTTATTCTAAGTGTAAAAACAAAACAAGATGAAGACACTCTGTGGTGTGGTGTCTGGACTGTCAAACTAGGATCTGGCTAGGCTTGGTGGTGGCTGGAGATCTCCTGGGGTTTCAGCTGATCTCCAGGCAACAGGGATCACCTGGAGAAAATAGCCCCTTTGGAAGGTGGGCTCCATGGCATTACACCCCATCGAAGTGCTTCTCCTCCCCCAAACCCCGCCCTCCTCAGGCTCCACCCCCAACGCCTCCAGGTATTTCCCATCCCGGAGGTGGCAACCCTTGATCTGACAGATACAGATTCATATTCCCACTCTGCCATGAAGCCTGCTGGGTGACCTTGGGGGGGTCAGATGGTTGGTGGGATAAAATGCAGCAGGGAAGACTGTATAGGTCACCTTGAGCTCCTTGGAGGAAGGGTGTATTTTTTTTAAAGGCACCAGAGAGGTGGGATCTAGGTAGACTTTCCCGGTGTGACAGTGGAACAGTGTTGGTTATTATTACTACTTAATTGTGGCGATTGCATCCGCTAGCTCTCGCCCAGCCCAATTATTTAGGACGATTCGGTCGATAACAGCTCTGCCACAGGGCAGACCAAATGCTAGGGAATTGGACATTGGCTGTGAGGCATTTGCAATCTATTTTGTGGATAAAGTCTTGGCGCTCTGCCGCGACCTCCCCACCACACTTGAAACAGTGAGCGAGCTTGAGGCCCATTGCACGTCTTTGGTTTCGATCCTGGATCCCTCCCTTACCATGGAGGCCCAGGTAGCAGCCACTGCCAAGTCGGTCTTTTTATCATCTTAGGCTGATTAGGCAGTTGGTTCCCTTCGTCGACCGCGCTGACCTGGCTACAGTGATCCACGCGATGGTCACCTTGAGACTAGACTACTGTAATGCTCTCTACATGGGGCTGCCTTTGTTGCAGATCCGGAAGCTACAGCTAGTGCAGAACGCCGTGGCCAGGCTGTTGATGGGTCTCCCTAGATGGGAGCACATCCAGCCTGTGCTGAGGACACTGCACTGGCTGCCAATAGCATACCAAGTCCGCTTCAAGGTGCTGGTTCTTACCTTTAAAGGCCTATATAGCCGGGGTCCAACATACCTATGGGACCGCCTTTCCCTGTATATACCCCAGAGAGCACTACGGTCTGGGTCTCAAAACCGGTTTACCCTCCCTGGCCGAAGGGAGGCCAGGCTAGCTGCTACTAGGGCCGGGGCCTTTTCGGTGGCGGCCCCTACCTGGTGGAACGAGCTCCCAGAGGAGATCAGGGCCCTCCGGGACCTTTCACAGTTCCGCAGGGCCTGCAAGACGGAGCTCTTCCGCCAGGCATATAATTAGGGGCCGCTGCCGTAGTGCACGGCCCGCAAAGTCATCATTGAGCAACGTCCATAAGAGTGACGAGCAGAATAACATCTAAGCACTTCATGCTGGGAGCTGGAAACCCATCTGAAAGCATTCCTTCTGATTGAATTTGAACTGCCGCCAGCACTTTGTAATGTATTAATTTTAACTGTTACGTTTAAATTTGTATTATGTATGTTTTTATCATGTATTTATGTCATTGGAAGCCGCCCTGAGCCTGCTTTCCGCGGAAGGCGGGGTATAAATCCGACAATAAATAAATTAATTAATTAAAGCACACCTTGGGTCCATTGTACCATCATCTCATGAACCCGGGAACACACTCAGATCTGGAGAAGGTTTAAGGGAGACATGATTGATTTCTTGAAGCATTGGAAGGGCTGTCACTCAGAGGAGAGCAGGGAGCTGTTCCTGTTGGCAGCAGAGGAGAGGATGGGTTTAAATTAAGGGCGGGAAGGGAGCAGCTGAGTATTAGGTAAGACTTTTTTACAGTCAGAGTTGTGCCACAGTGGAATCAGCTGGCTAGGGAGGTGGTGAGCTCCCCCACACTGGCAGTCTTCAAGCAGCGGCTGGACAGACACTTTTCAGGGATGCTCTAGGCTGATCCTGCATTGAGCAGGGGGTTGGACTAGATGGCCTGCATGGCCCCTTCCAGTTCTGTGATTCTAGGATTCTTTGATCTTATAGGGTGTTTGATGCTCCTTTGTGGGTGCATTGAGTCTCTGAAATTCCCATGGAGCTGTGCCTGTACCCATCTCTCACTTGGCGGCAAGTTAATTTTTTTAAAAATTACATAAGGCAATCCATATAAGGTAGAATAAATGTAAGGATGCTCTCAGTGAACTCTGGGGGGGGGTTTAACTCACATGGCAAGAACATGTTGAATAACTGTGAAAAGCTTTGATTAAAGAAAAAATTATTGGGGGGGGATTAAACACGTTCTGATGATGGTTTTGTGCTTCCAGGCCAACGTGCATTATACATTGGGGTCAGCTTTTGAATACCCCCCCCCAATGCCCCAGATACTCTCGATTCAATCAGCCCCCGTATTATGTTGAAGCAAAATACATAATTTTTAATGATAGGGCTAAGAATAAAATTTTGGAATGATCATTAAAAAGGGCTAACTTTGAATCTAGAAAGAAAGGAGATCAGGAATACGTATGTACGCACATACGTATTTGGTGGTGGAGGAAAATGCCATCAAGTCTCAGCTGACGTATGGTGACCAGTGTTCCCTCTAAGCTGAGTTAGTGTGAGCCAGCTCACAGGTTTTTAGCTTCTGGCTCACACATTTTGGTCTCAGCTCAGGAAGGGATGGCTCCAGAGCAAACTAACCTATGCAGTAGCCAAATCGCTCGCTCACAACTTTAATGCCAGGAGCTCACAAAGTAGAATTTTTGCTTGTAAGACTCCACAGCTTAGAGGGAGCATTGATGGTGACCCCGTAGGGCTTTCAAGGCACGAGACGCCCAGAGGTGGTTTGCCACTGCCTGCCTCTGTGTCGTGACCCTGAACCTGCTTGGTGGCCTCCCAACCAAATACTAGCCAGTACTGACCATGCTGAGCTTATGAACTCTGAGAAGATTGGGCTAGCCTGGGCTATCCAGGTCAGGGCGGGGCACATACATACATACATACATACATGTGTGTGTGTGTGTGTGTGTGAATAATAATATTATGAGATAATAATAAGAATAATTTAATATGGCCTGATGAGACCTTTGGTCAACTGAGTTGGGAAAGGCAAAGGTAATCAGTCCCTATCAACGCCCTTCATCCAACTCCTGTCCCTCTGTTTGCTCAGAATAACCAACTTCCCAGCTATTTCATCAATACAGCTATACAACATTTCCCAGTAGAACTGCTGCCGGGCGACCTCTGAGGAATTTAAGCTGCAGGATCTCTCAGGTAGCCTGTTTCTCATTATGGATAAACTCTAATTTTGGAGATACATTGCCTGGGTTTTTTTAGAAGAAGAAGAAGAACAAGAAGAGATTGGATTTATACCCCGCCCTTCCCTTGTAGTCTCAGAGCGGCTTACAAACTCCCTTCCCTTCCCCCCCCCCCACAACAGACACCCTTGTAATCTTGAAACCTGTTGTTTCTGGCTTTGTCATCGGGTATGAAGTTTGGCTGCCATCTTTTTAGCATCAGTGTCATATAGATGTCAGTCTGACAATGCGTTCTATCGCACATCTGCAGCTAAGTCGATGGTAAAACTGTTCTTACTGCTTGGCAAGAGTGTAAAGCTGACTGAATCGCCACTGTATACATGGTCGCCTGGGGACTAAGCTGTGGAGTCTCGTGAGCAAAAATTATACTTTGTGAACTACTGGCATTAAAGTTGTGAGCAAGCAGTTTGGCTACTGCATAAATTAGTTTGCTCTGGAGCCATCCTTCCTGAGCGAAGACAAAAATGTATGAGCCAGAGGCTAAAAACTTTGAGCTAGCTCACACGAACTCAGCTTAGAGGGAACACTGGTCATGAGCGAAGGTAATTGAACAGTGTTGACATAGGCAACAGGGTTGTGGCTCAGTGGAAGAGCCTCTGCTTTGCATGCAGAAGGTCCCAGGTTCTGTCCCCAGCATCTCCAGTTAAAACGACCAAGCAGTAAGTGATGTGAAAGATCTCTGCCCTGCAGTTAATATTGATTTTGATAGACCAGTAGTCTGATTCAGTATAAGGCAGCTCCATGTATTACAGGCCGCTCATGAGAAGGAGGGCAGGAAGGGATGAGTCAGTCTTTGGATCTTATGACTCTTTCTTACATGGCCAGAGTAATGCTGATTGCCCCTTTGGGGTCAGGAAGGAATTTTCCTCCAGGCCAGGTTGGCCCAGGTATTCTGGAAGGGTTTTTTTGCCTTCCTTTGGTTATAGAGCAGTGGTCACCAGGGGAATGGGGGGGGGGGAGTTGGGAATTTCCTGCATTGTTCAGGGGGTTGGATTAGATGAGGGCATCTACCAAGGAGACCCAGCTTCCTTGTTCAGCAGTCAACTTCACTGGGCAGGTGACCTCTCAGCAGAGTTTACCCGACTGCTTTAACAGGATAACATGAGCAAGGGGGGATTTTGTGCCTTCAGAAAAAAGAAATGTGGCTGGAATCTTATTGGTTCTTCTGAATAACTTAGTTGGTCAATGTATTTTGTCCCAGAGGGTCTCTGTGCAGCCTGTCCTCGAAAACTTCTAACCGAAGGTATCCCCTGGCATTTGGTGTCTTGTCGAATTACTGAACCATGTTTATAGGTTTGACAGTAAGTTCTTTGGAATGTAGGGATTTGCTTATTTTGTTTTCTCTTCATCCCAAATCTCCTCTCACTGGATGTTTTTGGTGGGGGTATTGTTAGTTAGGTTCCTAACTGAGAGCCAGTTTGGTGCAGTGGTTAGAAGCATTGACACTAATCTGGGAGAACCGGGTTTGATTCCCCACTCCTCCACATGCAGCTGTTGGTGGGACCTTGGGCCAGTCACGAGTTCTTTCAGAGCTGTTCCTTCAAGGGCAGTTCTCGAAAGAGCTCTCTTGGCCCCACCTGCCTCACAGGGTGTCTGTTGTGAAAAGAGGAATGGAAGGAGATTGTAAGCCTCTCCGAGACTCCTTTGGGTAGTGAACAGCGGGGTATAAATCCAATCTCCTCCTCCTCCTCCTCCTCCTCCTCCTCCTTCTCAGGGCAAAATTAACTTAACTGCACATTGTAGATGCCCACTGTAAGTTCTAACCCCCTTTTCCAGGGCTCTTTTTGTAGAAAAAGCCCAGCAGGAACTCATTAGGATAATAGGCCACACCCCCCACAGCACACATCATTAGCTTATTAGGCCACCCCCCATGTCTTCCCTTGACTTGCCCAGGTGCCCCACGGCTGCGTGATGCCTGGCAAGCCGGCCCTTAAATGCCTCCCCGATCCTTCCAGGACCCCCTGGCCCCCCCGCTTCGGAGTCGCTGGGGGGGGGTTGCTCTCCAGGCCTTCCCTCTGTAGCCACACACGCAGAGGTTTTAGCTGTAGTGGGCGTGGCCAACTCTGAAGCCAGCCGGAACTCCGTTCCTGTGCGTTCCTGCCCCAAAATAGCCCTGCCCTTTGCTAATGAGTAGGGTAGCCAGCCCAGGGGTGGGAAATTCCTGGAGATTTTAGGGGTGGAGGCTGGGAAAGATGGGGTTTAGAGAGGGGAGTGACTTCAGTGGGGCACAGTGCCCTTGAGTCCACCTTTCAAAGCAGCCATTTCCTCCAGAGAAACTGATCTCTGTAACCTGGAGACCAGTTGTAATTCCAGGAGATCTCCAGTCACCACCTGGAGACTGGCAACTCTAATGAGTGGAGAGAGATTGATTGCTACTGAACAGGTGATGCTTTATTAGGAAGTATTTCCTGCAATAGCAGTGCAATCCTATGCCAAGCTACTCCACTCTAAACCCATTGAAATCAATGGGTTTAGTCTGGTAACAGAAAAGGGTTTCACTGTATGTCACTGGCCCCGGTCACACGGGCTGGATATCGCGCAGGGGGGAGGCGTGGCTGTTTGCCCCAGAGCGAACTACCACAGGGCCGCTGGATCAAATGTCCCGCCGACGTCCCATGGTTCGGGGGGAGGTGCCGATCATACGTCAATCCCGTGGCACAGCAAAGAAGCGGCGCGGGTTGTGTTGTTTTTTAAACCAAAGTGTGCGCATGCGCCGTTGGGTGCTTGTGCGCATCCCGTGGAGACTTGGGGAAAAAAAACCTTTTTGCGACGGCACATGGGCGGGCGCCGGATGCCACGAGCTACCACCGGAAACGTGATCAGACGCCCGCCCTTGCCCCGCGGTTTCCGGAAACTAGTACCTCGGAGGTACTAGTTTTTTACGGCGCATCTTCGGCAGGAAGCCTTGGGTTCGCCACGGGAGCTCTACGCTTCCCAGATGTGGTGGTTTGATCGCGCCCGAAAAAATGCCTATCTTCCATCTCTGTAGTGTGGCTAATGCTCCGTGTGACCGCAGCCACTGTTAACTTTCCCCCTCCCCTTTGAATGTGTTTTTTGTAGCTGTTTGGAATCTACTTCATTTAAAAAAAAAAAAAAGATTTAAAGTCACAACCAAGACAGCTAACATTCAAAATACAATCACACCACGTAATGAAAAACTTGAAACAAAAAGAAATAAGTAAAATAACACACAATAAAATAATATTAAAAACAATGACTGAATAAATACCCTGTCCACATTTTTCCAGTGTCCCTGACTTTGGACCCTTCTAAATAGTCTGCAGAATAGTTTGGTTTCTGTTGCTATATCTAGGGCACTCAACTTCGGCTACCAACGCCTTAAGTGGCACATGTGGATTGCAAAATATTTGCATGCAACTTCAGCTTGGACCTTTTCAAAATCCCGCACGCTTCTCCTACATGTGTGTTGTTGTTAATCAGAAGATACGTGCTCAGGTAGTGATTTATGTTGGCATTTTTATTCCATGGATTTATTTCTGAATAAAAAGATTTGGGGTGGGGTGGTGATGGAATACGTATCATTATTGTATCCTGATGCCTGATAAAACAATGTTAATGTATGCTGATCGTAAATCTTGTATTTCCTGTGCAGAGGCATGATGCGGTTTGACTTGTCTTGCTTGTTTACGATGACACTGTGTGCCTTTATGGTATGGCCTGGTGGCTGTGATCAAAGAGTAGAATAACAGGCCTGGTTTGCAACCAGATGTGCCATTTATATTTCGATGCTCTTTTGCTGCTTGTACTTCAGCGGGAAACGTACTGGGAATAAACAATATGAGAAGAGTTTCCATTTCCTCTGCCCCTTCTTACAGCTGTTAAAGGTTTATCACGGCAGTTACGGGCTCGGTCTTTTGAAATTCCGTGCTGCTTTTTATGCCTGTAGACCCCGTTAGAATTCTGACACAGGGTCTTGGCCACACTCACAGCCAGACAAAGTCCAAGTGCAATAAAGAAGAGGGGTAACTTAAGCACGGTGGGCATTGCCACCAAAGCAATGCTGTTTTAATCTGCGCAGCCAATTAGATCTTCGGTGGCCAATCAGAAGCCATGCTGGCCAGGAGCTCCACCTACCTTCTGAAAACACTTGATGGGCACCAGATAAGGTATTGGTGGGCACCATGTTAGGGACCCCAGGTTTACATTTAGGTCTTTTAAGAACATAAGAGAACATAAGAAAAGCCATGTTGGATTTGGCCAGTGGCCCGTCCTGTCCAACACTCTGTGTCACACAGTGGCTAAATCCCCGGTGCCATCAGGAGGTCCACCAGCAGGGCCAGAACTCCAGAAGCCCTCCCACTGCAACTCCCCCGCACCGAGAAAACAGAGCATCACTGCCCCAGACATAAGAACATAAGGGAAACCATGTTGGATCAGGCCAACGGCCCATCCATTCCACCACTCTGTGTTACACTGTGGCCAAAAACTTGATGCCATCAGGAGGTCCACCAGCATGGCCAGAACTCCAGAAGCCCTCCCACTGTTGCCCCCCCAAGCACCAAGGATACAAAGTATCACTGTTCCAGACCGTGTTCCCTTTCTACCTTGTGGCTAGCAGCCACAGATGGGCCTCTGCTCCATATGTTGATCCAGTCCCCTCTTGAAGCTGTCTCTGCTTATAGCTGCCACCACTTCCTGCGGCAGTGAATTCCACGTGTTAATGACTCTTTGGGTGAGGAAGTACTTCCTTTTATCTGTTCTAAGCCTACTGCTAAGCTTACATTGAGTGCCCACAAGTTCTTGTATTGTGAGAAAGGGACAAAAGTACTTCTTTCTCTGCCTTCGCTATCCCATGCATAATTTTGTAAACCTCTACGATGCTTGTTCAGGAACATTTTATCTCTGGAGATCTTGTTGGAGAGGGCCAGGATGTCTCCACTTTCCATGGCACCATCATCTGCCTCCAGTAACGGTTTTCTCCTGGCATGGATTAGACTGCTTGGGCTTTTCAGCATTTGAGAACTCTCAGTATTTTTGTGGAACAAGGCTCTTTTCATGGCAACAAGGACATTTTAAAATCATAATGGTTGGGAGTGATAGGTGCCAGATGTTAGCATACTCATAAATTCTGTACAGGGACCAATACCTCTTCCATTTCATCCCCAGACTATTTTCAATCTAAAACACACACACACACACACACACACATACACACACCCTCATGTCTTGTTTTCCAAATGAGTGTTCTGGGTAATACCAGTTGGAGTGATGAGGGCACTCTAAGAATCCTTGATCAGAAGAAGTCGGGCACTGACTCAAGCAGGCAGTTTTCATTGTTGTAAATGCCAATCCAAGGGGCTCGAGTTTAGGAGTGTTGGTTGTATTTAGTTCATGTGATTATTATTTTTTTGCATGGATTTTTTTTTGCTGATAAACTGTCTCCGTTCTATCACAGATGCCAGTTTAATAGGTCAGGTGATAGGAACGGTCTGGAACATCGTTTGGTCCATTTATGGATAGCTTCAACTTCATGTCCAAGGTCCAAGTCAACAGGATTCTTGGCTGCAAAGGCTAACTGTTGTGAGCTTGATCCTTGCCGGTCTTGGCTGGTAAAATCATACTGGGAAACATCAGGGAATCACTCTTGAGTATAATTACCACTTTGTTGAACCCAGGGGTCTTCCCAGGTCATTAAATGAGGCAATTACTCAATCTTGGTTGAGGGAACCTACTTTGGATTTAAAAGATATGGCTAATTATAGACCGTTTTTTGGGGGGGGATGATTGAAAGAGTGACTTCAGGGTGTTCTGGACAGAGTTGCCAGCTCTGGCCTCGGAAATACCTGGAGATTTTGGGGGTGGAGCCTGGGCAGGGAAGGGTTTTGGGAGGGGGGCTTGGCAGGGTATAATCCCATAAGAGTCCATCCTCCAAGCCGCCATTTTCTTCAACGGAACTGATCTTTGTCACCTGGGGTTCAGTTGTAATAGCGGGAGATCTTCAGGTGTCACCTGGAGGTTGAATTCCAAAACAAACATCCGGGACAAAAATAACTAAGCGTCAATAAAGAGAAGCTGCAAAAATATTTACTGTAGTAATTTCTGTAGAAATGTTTCTTCTATTATCACTCATATGGTAACGAGTACTGTGCAATGAAAAAAATTGTTTCACAATATCTGCTTTATCTGAGTGTGTAGCAATCCCAATTCTTATCAATTACTACTTATCAACTCCTGAAGGAAACATTCCATGTTGACTCTCTAATAACAGAACCCCTCAAGGTCTCCTGCCAAATGGGCAGGATGTGCTCTTTCCAGTGGAACATGACAGGTGATAGCTGGTGAGCCGGAATTCGCCTTTAGTCCGAGGAATGGTCTACTAGTTTATAAATGGGCATGGAACTTTTCCATATATTCAATTTTTCCCCCTGTTATGCAACTGATAAAAGTAGTGGTATCCAAACTGTGTTCGAAGTCACATCAGTGTACCTCGTAAGAGGTTGAAGTCAGTGTTCCCTCTTAACTGAGTTAGTGTGAGCTAGCTCACAGTTTTTTTAGCCTCCAGCTCACATATTTTTGTCTTAGCTCAGGAGGGATGGCTCCAGAGCAAACTGATTTATGCAGTAGCCAAATCGCTCACTCACAACTTTAATGCCAGTAGCTCACAAAGTAGAATTTTTGCTCACAGGACTTTACAGCTTAGAGGAAGCATTGGTTGAAGTATGCCTTACAAAGATAACACATCATAGAATGAATTCACCAGTTTGATCCCTCCCACACACAAACATACGGGTATGAGCTACTGCCTGACAAATTGGAAGTTAGGACCGTCTTCTTTGGGATGTGTGTGTGTGCTAAGTCACTTCCAACTTAACGGCGGTGACCCTATGAATTAATGACCTTCAAAATGTCTTATTGTTAACAGCCATTCTCAGGTCTTGGAAACTGAAGGCTGTGGCTTCCTTTGTTGAATCAATCCATGTTATGTTGGGTCTTCCTCTTTTCCTGCTTCCTTCAACTTTTCCTAGCTTGATGTCTTTTCCAGTGACTCTTGTCATCTTTGGTAGGCAGGCTAAATCCTCGACCAGAGCCATGACGTAAGATATCACCACATAAACATTCTGTTTCCGCTTACCTTAGGGAGATGATTAGATTTATCGTTTTGTAAAGAAATCTTTCTATTCCTAGTTTTATTAAAACAAAAATGCCACAACTAATGTACAAGAATGAAAACGGAACGAAACGTTATTCTTAACATTTCCCCAAAAATGAACAAACCAAGCTCAATGTTCTAAAGAATGCATTTTTTCCCATTGGGTAATGATCTATGATATAGTTTTCAACTTTAGTCATTTTACCTATTTCCAAACTTTCCAAGAGCCTAGGGTTGCCAGGTCCCCTCGCCATCAGAGCGGGGAGATTTGGGAGGCATTCTGAGGGTGGGTGAGACATGTGACATCCCCGATGCGATGACATCACTTCTGGGTGACGTCATCGTGTTGGTGATGTGCGTGACGCTGTGGTTTTGGGGCAAAACTCTGTGGGTTTTTTGCCTTCCAAACCATAGAGTTTGCCCCAAAGCCAGAGTATCGCCGTACAATGTCTCCAGCAAAATGACACCACCTGTAAGTGGCGTCATCCCCTCAGAGTTGTCACACAACAACGTCCCTGTTTGGGGGTGGGGCTTCCCCCACCAGCAAAATAGCCAGCAGCAGATTGAAGCCCCCAAAAGTGGGGAAACCCTCACTGGGACCCGGGGGCTGGTAACGCTACAGGACCCTGACCTGGATAGCCTAGGCTAGCCTGAACTCATCAGATCTGGGAAGCTAAGCAGTGTTGGCCCTGATTAATATTGGGATGAGAGACCACCAAGGAAGTTCAGGGTTGCTACACAGAGGGAGGCGATGGACAACCATCTCTGAACGTCTCTTGCCTTGAAAACCCTGCAGGGTCACCATGAATTGGCTGTGAACTGATGGCATTTTCCACCACCACCAAGATTTTCAAAATATTTATTAAGCTTGAAGAGTGGTTTCCCAGTTCACCTCAAGGCTAGACTACTGCAACGCTTTCTACATGGGCTGCCTTTGTCGCAAATCCGGAAGCTGCAGCTGGTGCAGAATGCTGCGGCCAGGCTGTTGATGGGTCTTCATAGTAGGGACCACATCCAGCCCGTGCTGAAAGCGCTGCACTGGTTGCCAATAGCGTACCGGATTCGCTTCAAAGTGCTGGTGCTTACCTTTAAAGCCCTATATGGTCAGGGTCCAGCTTACCTAAGGGACCGCCTTTCCTCATATGTTCCCCCACGAGCACTACGGTCTGGGACCCAACACCTCCTGGTGATGCCAGGTCCCAAAGAGGCCAGGCTGGCCGCCACCAGGGCGAGGGCTTTCTCGGTGGCGGCTCCTACCTGGTGGAATGAGCTCCCGGAGGAGATCCGGGCTCTGCGGGACCTGGTGCAGTTCCGCAGAGCCTGCAAGACGGAGCTCTTCCGCCAGGCGTACGAGTAGGAGCCGCCACTACCATCATTACCATCATCATTGTTCGATCGTCCCTGGCCCTGGAAGAAGGGAACATCAGCATCTGCTAGAACAGATAATCCTGAGTAGTAGACAACCCTGAGTAGTAGAGAAATTGTATACCATCTGCGGAATATCATAGGAGAACGCCAGAGCACTTTGTTTAGTATAATGTTATTATAATGTTATTGTATTGAATTGATTTTATATGGTTTTATATGTTTTATATTGGCGTAAGCCTCTTGTAAGCCGCCCTGAGCCCGCATATGCGGGGAGGGCGGGGTATAAATCGAATTAAATAAATAAAATAAATAAATATATTTAGCCTTCTCCACTTAAAGGGTGAAACAAATACACTCAAGAAGATCATGCTTCTCAACTTTTCCTTTCAGACCACACCCATGGATTGCTAATGATCCATGGGAGTCATGAGCGGAATTATTGCTTGCCCAACAGAATTGGGTGACAGGGTTCCTCTCCCAAATCTCAAGCTTTTAGCTCTCCCGTTTCGACAGACTGTCTGAACTTAAATGCAGTCAAACTGGACTGATGAAGCAGTTCTCTTTCAGGTCTGTGTACATTAGCATTGGTACAGCAGGCCAGATCCATTCCCAAACCCATTGTGGGATTACCCTGTTTGCTTTCTCCCCCTTTTAATTTATGTTTCTAAAACAGCAATTCCGTGCAGGAGTAAAAAATCAATCCATATTCATATTGAAACTCACAGGATACCAATCAATAAGCCACTTGAAAGCGTCTCGGCGTTCAGCTCTCTTCTTTTAACAACTTGGATGCAAACTGGTCAATACGAGCCTTGCTTTATCCCACAGTCCTGAAATAAATAGTTTGCCACATAATAGAAATAATTAATTTGAAAGGGAATCTTGCCGGATCCTATTGAAGTGCAGTATCTTTGGGTCTTAATCTTTGCCCGATTTTTTACGATATGATGAGTTTGAACACCGGGCGGTTAAAGAAATTCTACTCGCTGCCCGCATTAGAAACTCTAGGAGACATTGCTTCAGAAAGTTTCTTTGCAGCATGTAACATGTTAAGATTAGAACTTCACGGTGTGTGTAACATGGAGTTCTTACTGAACATATATCCCTGTCTTACATTGGGTTCAAACATTTTGGGGATCCGTTCCACGTTTCTTTTCTTTTTATGTATTACTTTATTTCTATCCCACTTTTCTCCCCAAGGGGGACCCAAAATGGCTGACCAGTTTGGTGCGAGAGCCAGTGTGGTGTAGTGGTTAAGTGCGCGGACCCTAATCTGGGAGAACCGGGTTTGATTCCCCACTCTTCCACTTGCACCTGGCTGGATGACCTTGGGCAACCCATAGTTCTGTCAGAGCTACAAGCATGGACGGCTTCAAAAGGGAATTAGATAAGCATATGGAGCAGAGGTCCATCAGTGGCTATTAGCCACAAGGTATAGATAGGGACTCTGGGGCAAGTGATGCTCTGTCTTCTTGGTGCTTGGGGTGGGGTCAACAGTGGGAGGGCTTCTAATGTCCTGGCCCCACTGGTGGACCTCCTGATGGCACTGGTATTTCTGGCCACTGTGTGACACAGAGTGTTGGACTGGGTGGGCCTTTGGCCTGATCCAACATTGGCGTCTCTTATGTTCTTATTCTCCTCTAGTGTTTCACACAGAACCTTTTGCCTCGCAGAGGAATTTGTAACATCATCTCCTACATCTGAAAAACCTTGCTTCACGTTGAGTTGGATACAGATGATGCCTTTGCATTTATTTATTTATTTATCCTATGTATTGTCTTTACTATTTTTGCAACCAGAGTCACAAACAGCAAATTATTTATCTACTAGGAAAAAGGTTTGTTGTGGAAATAAATACAACAGCCTCTAGAAAGAGGCTCTGGGCGGGTGTCCCGGCCTTGGACACTCAGTGTCAATTTGCTGTGGCGACCTCAGTAGGGTATAATGACACTGAGTCCACCATTTTCGCCAGAGGAACTGATGTAATTTTGAGTGATCTCCAGTCCTCACCTGGAGATTGGCAATGATGGTTCCCCAGAAGGGAATAGTTGGTTTGGAGGGTGGAGTCTATGGCTTTGTACCTGTCCAAGGTCCCTGAAACCTCTCCCTCTCCAGGCTCCATCCCTCACATCTCCAGGAATTTCCCACCTGGAGTTGGCAACCCTATCTCCTTCCCAGCCAATCATCAACCTACCTTTATTTCCCCTTCACTCTTCCGCTTTCCACCCCCCACACACCTGCAGCCTCTCCCGTGCTCTGAAGCCCTGACTGCTACATCACATTGGCTGTCATATGGGGGCCACCTCAGCAGCATATAAGGATACAGAGCCCACCATTTTCTCCAGGGGAACTGATCTCTGCCATCTGGAAAGCAGTTGTAATTCTGAGGGATCTCCAGCCCTCACCTGGAGATTGGACACATTTTACCTCAGAACAGCAAAACTGGTTAGAATTTTGGAGGCAAAAGCCAATCAAGTCGCATATGCAAATGACCTCTGTGTTTGGAGGCAAAGGCCAATGAGGCTGCATATGCAAATAACCTCTGTGTTCTGACTGGCTATGGGGGGGGGAGAGGATTAGCAAAATGTTTAGACTGTTGGAGGCAGGACTCAGGCAAAGCAGCCAGTGGATAGAGAGACCCTCTGAATGACAGATCAGAGAGCGAACTGATTTTGGAGCATGTGGAATGTTCTAGAGAAGTGCCACCACCATTTGGCTTTTATATTTATAAGGGAGATATCCTGCTTTTCTCCCCAGGTGGGACTCAAAGCATTTTAGAACCTCTTTCTCCCCTCCTTTTCTCTCTTACAGCAACAACCCTGGGAGGTAGGCCAGGCTGAGAGTTTGTGACAGGCCCAAGTCCACCCTACAAACTATAGTAGAAATGACGACTGGAACTTCAAGACCAATGCTCCCTCTAAGGCAGGAGTGTCAAACATGCGGCCCGGGGGCTAGATCAGGCCCCTGGAGGGCTTCTATCAGACCCGAAGTGGAACTGGGTGTCTTCTGCTTCTTCCTCCCGTTCTGCTGCTGCTGCGTCATCATAGATTTGCAGCGTACAGATACACACCTGAACAGCATACTCAAGATTGCAACAGCACAGACATTTTGATGCAATTCAGAGCAAGAGGTATTAGTTATCAGACACTGTTAAATAAGCAAAATATTGCAAGAGTGCTGATGTTTTAAGCATGTTTTTATTTTAAGTTAAAAAAACACCTTTGTGTTTGTGTCCTTTATAAAGTTTATATCTCCGCTACCTGGCATTACATTTTATGACACACATGGCCTGGCCCAACAAGGTCTCATTTATATGTCAGATCTGGCTCTCGTAACAAATGAGTTCGACACCCCTGCTCTAAGCTGTGGAGTCTTGTGAGCAAGACTTTGTGAGCTGCTGGCATTAAAGTTGTGAGTGAGTGATTTGCCTGTTGCCTAAATTAGTTTGCTCTGGAGCCATCCTTCTTGAGCTGAGAGAAAAACGTGAGCCGGAGGCTAAAAAATTGTGAGTTAACTTGCACTAACTCAGCTTAGAGGGAAGATTGCCCAAGACCCCTTTTTAAATTTAGGGCAGACTTAAAATAGGGTTTGCCCTTCAGTCCTTCACAGTCTTCTTTCACCTTCTTCCTTTTGAATCTCATACACCCTCTTTATGGCCTCATGTAATATTTAATACACTCCGCTGCCGAAGGTGGTAACCAAAATGTATGATTTGTTGAGACCTGAGTCCAACTGCTTCCCTTAAAGCTCTTCCCTTAAAGCTACAGCTGCGTGCTTTCACTGAAACCTGTCATCCGTATTCTACCAGTTTAATCCCTGTTCCAGGCAGCAGCTGTTGGCAGGTTTCTGTCAGCCATTAGAAGCCCAGTGTGGGGAGGAATTCTTCAAATATATCAACAGAACGCTAGACACTCACACTTGTCTTACAATGCTGGCGAGTGATGATTTTTGAAAACATTATTCTCCGTAACCGTGGGCTCTTACTTCTGCTGCTACACATGGGTGCTTTTCCAGAATCTAAAAAAAAACTTCTCACGTTCGCTTTCTAGGAATGAAACGTTCTCAGTTCAGCCACATTACAGTTCCCCAGTTGGTCGGGTTGCCAGCTCCAGGTTGAGAAATACCTGGAGATTATGGGGGTGGAGTCTGAGGAGGGCGGGGTTTGAGGAGGGGTGGTACTTCAATGGGCTATAATGCCATGGAGTTCACCTTCCAAAGCAGCCATTTTCTTCAGGTGAACTGATCTCTGTCTCCTGGAGAGCAGTTGTAATCCCAGGAGATCTCCAGCCACTGCCTGGAGGTTGGCAGCCCTACCAATTTGCCTCTTCCAACCTCCACTTTCAAAATGGTGGATTATTAGCACCAGAATACCAGTCAAATGAGAGGGAGTAGAACTGGTATTCTAGGTCAACATGGTTTCTGAAAACCTCAGCGTGAGACAAATTGGCATTATGAAAATGTTTTTCACACTGAGGAATTAGGGGCTAGTTGGACCACGGGCTAGATCCCCCAGGGCTCTTCTTATAGGTGTTGAACCAGTTCTAGGGATCAAAAGTTATGATTCTCGAAGCCTTAGTGTGAAATGTTTTTTCTCCATAATGCAAATGCAGTTAATGTCAGACTTTGGGGAACAACTCTTAATCCTAATCTTAAAAGATCAAGGAAACAATGGCAGCAGAGAAGACGGTGACAGCAGAGAAAATGGTAACCCCTGTTGACGTTGGAGCATAGGTGTTTTCAGACAGTCGCAAGAACTGCACGGTTTCATCTTATTTCCCCTCAAAGCTTAGAGCATCCTTGGGATTTTCCACTGTGTCCTAGAGCAGTGATAGCGAACCTTTTAGAGACCGAGTGCCCAAACTGCAACCCAGAACCCACTTATTTATCGCAAAGTGCCAACACGGCAATTTAACCTGAATACTGAGGTTTTACTTTAGAAAAAACAACTCATACATTAATTTAAGATGATCCAAACAAAGTAAGGGAAGCAATCCCAAATGCTTTCATTTACTTAAAATTATTTGGCAGAAAATTTGACACTTTAATGATGGTCTGGGCCTGGCTGTGACGATGGCACGCGTACCCACAGAGAGGGTCTGAGTGCCACCTCTGGCACCCGTGCCATAGGTTCGCCACCACTGTCCTAGAGCCTGATACCTTCCCTTATGAAGTTCGAAGCTGGTAAAGTGATGTACATTTGGAACAAAAAATCCTAGACTTAGATATATGCTGATGTGTTCTGAACTGTCTGAGATGAAGACTGAAAGAGATCTTGGGGTTATAGTGGACAGTTGAAGGAAAATGTTGACCCTTTGTGCAGCAGCAGAGAACGTGACAAATTCCATGTTTGTGACTACTTGGAAAGGGATTGAGAATAGAACAGCAAACAACTGTAATGCGGGGTCATTTGGAATACTGTTCACAGTTCTGGTCACCACATCTCAAAGGGAGGTGTGCTCTCGCAACTGTGTGTCAAATTCCTCCAGAGGGGTTAGCCTCGCTTCCCCTCCGCTTCAACTGGCGGGTGTGACCACAACCTGGCACTTTTTTATTTTTTATTTTTTTTGGGGGGGGGGAACAAGGTGAAGAAGGGACATGATAGAAGTTTATAAAATTATGTATAGGGTGGAAATAGTGGATAGAGGGCGCTTTCTCTCCCTTTCCCTTAATGAGGCACCCAATGAGTCGAGGTAGTGATGGTCACAAGCACAGATGGCTTTAAAAGGTTGTTAGAGATATTCGTGAAGGATAAACCCATCAGTGACTGTAAAGGGAACCTCTATATTCAGAGGTGGCAGACTTCTGAAACCCAACTCTAGGAAGCAACATCATAGAAGGCCTTGGCTTCTGTGTCTGGTTTGTTGACCCTCCGGGGTAAGTGATTGACCTCTCTAAGAGACAGGATGCTGGACTAGATGAACTACTAGGTTGATCCAGCAGGGCTTTTGTGTACATGTCGAACCTGTTTCCAAATATCACCCCCATCCCCAAGCTGCAAGTTAAGCCTTTTTTTAAATCAGGGAAATCGGGTAGATACTTCTTGTGCAGAAAAAGAAGAAGAAAAAGAAGAATAGGTTTTTATACCCTGCTTTTCTCTACCTGAAGGAGTCTCAAAGCGGCTTACATGCTCCTTCCCTTCTTTTCCCCACAACGGTCACCTTGTGAAGCAGGTGGGGCTGAGAGCGTTCTCAGAGAACCATGACTGGTCCAAGTTCACCCAGCAGGCTTCATGTGGAGGAGGAGTGGGGACTCAAACCCCGTTCTCCAGATTAGAGTCCACCGCTCTTAACCACGACACCACGCTGGCTCTGCACCATCTTGGTAACTGCAAGGTTACACGGCATCCAGGGGTCATTTCGTAGAAAAAGAGCTAGGGGAACTCATTAGCATAACTCATTAGCATATGCCACACCCCCTGACATCACCGGAAGTGTGTCATAAGGCCACACACCCCGCCCCCAATGGTCCCGGCCGCCGCCGGCGGCCTTGCAGCTCCACTGCCGAGCCCCATGAGGGGCCCGGCGGTGGACCTGCAAGGCCGGCGGGAGTGCAAGGAAGCCCCGCGAAGGCCCTCCCTGCCCCAGGCAGGCAGGGGTGGGGAGAGGCAGGGAGGAGGGCTGAATGAGGGCCGGAAGCGGGGCGGGGCTTCTTCATGTGCCCTGCCCCCCCGTACCTCACCCGGGGGAACTGCGATCCCCCGTGATCCCCCCCGAAATGACCTCTGACGGCATCCAACCAGAATTAGGCACTGTGGCCTGTTTTATAACTAAACCAATAATATTGATATTTTCATCCATGGAAAGGGAAAGGTCTTTATGTTTTTCAAGAACCTGATTTCTCTGTACCTGCCAGCATTTTTAGTCCCTTCAAAACAAAACAAAAGAAGAAGATGGAGCAGGAGGAGGAGGAGACAAATAGCAGAGGTTAAAGTCTCCCGCAAACCAATGCCATGCTGCCTAAATATAAATATCTGTGACAAATTGCAAAAGGATGCTCTTCTGGCAGCTGTCAGAGATGTTTAAAATGGATCAGACCTTTTCAGATTTCCCCTTCTAATAATGAATATTTAGTGAGACTTTTAAAAGCTGCTAGCTATTAATTATGGGACCTAAAAATACCCAGGCATGCAAGTCAGTCTGGGATCGGCATGGGTCGGTTAGTTTGCCAAGTGTTCACCTGTCAGTTTCCTGCCAGCGATGTACCTGGTTGCTTTCTCCCCCCGCTCCCTTTCTTTTCAAAGACAAAACAAAAAGAGAGAAAATATTTATTTTAATGATCTTGACAGATGGCAAAATGGTATCTCCGTGGTCTTGCTGGGACGGTACGCTAAACAATGATAACGTGAGGTTTTAATACTCAACTGTTTCTGCAATTGAAATTATATATGGCGCAATTATCATAAATTCGAGTTCTATCCCAGACATTTATATTGGTCTGCAGGTAGAAATCAAAGAGTGTGTGTGTGTGTGTGTGTGTGTGTGTGTGTGTGTGATATTAGACTGCTCTGCAAATCCCTACAAATGCCGTTTCTCTCTGTGTGTGTTTTAATTAAAATAACACAGTTCGGGAGATAAGTAAAGTCTCCCCACTGTCTGTCTTTCTCTTTCTATATTTCCTTACACCATGAGAGTTGCTTTCATACTCTTAAATAAGGCTCTGTTTCCACAGCTGAAATAAATGTTTCTACTGTAGAAATAAATGACTTATTCCAACAATGGAAAGCTGATTATGCTATTGATAAAGAGGCTGCCAGCCTAGTAATTCTCATTCATGTATTCGGAAACTTTAACTAACACAGTACAGTGCAAATTCTGCAGCCGTTCATTAAATATTCCTTTTTTTTTTTTTAGGGTGGAACTCGACCTTTTTAAAAATCCTTCTAAAGGAAACCCTCCCCCCCCAATATTGCTCTTAATCCCATGAATAAGCACTGTCATGAATTTTGTCAGTCTTTAAGATGCCACTGGACTCGTGCTGTTTTCTACTGCTACAGTTTAACATGGCTACCCATCTCGATTTATCCCTACTGGAAAAAAGTTCCTCTGCTTGGAAATCCTGTGTATAAAAAGAAGAGAAGAATTTATACCCTGCCCTTCACTACCCAAAGGAGCGGCTTACAAACTCTTTTCCCTTCCCCTCCGCACAACAGGTACCCTGTGAGCAGGGCTGGCTCTCGCTTATTTTACACCCTAGGCAAGGATCCCTTCTGCCCCCCCCCCCGCACCCACCAATTTTCAAAAATAAATGCTTTTTAGGAAGAATGAAAAACACAATAATCAAGAAACTCCCAGAGTACCGGCCAGATACAGTTTGGTGCCCTTAAGGGCCGTCCTGCTCTAGGCGATTGCCTAGTTCACCTAGTGAGTGAGCCGGCCCTGCCTGTGAGGTAGGTGGGGCTGAGAGAGCTCTATCCAGAACTGCCCTTGAGAGAACAGCTCTGAAAGAACTTATGACTGACCCAAGGTCACACCAGCAGCTGCAAGTGGAGGAGTAACCACTGCACCAAACTGGCTCTCAATCCATAAACCAAACTTTGATTTGGCTTAGTGTTGTAACTCAAGATCAGACAGGTCTTTCTTTAATCAGTGATTCCAGTTTATTGGAACAGAACACACAACACAATGCATAACACTTAGAATCCAGGCCTGCTTTTTCAGTTGCCACCTACCTTCTGCCCTGACCTGGATGGCCCAGGCTAGCCTGATCTCATCAGATTTTGGAAGCTAAGTAGGGTCGGTCCTGGTTAGTATTTTCATGGGGGGACCACCAGGGGAGTCCTTTGTTGCTGTGCAGAAGCAGGCGATGGCAGGACCACCTCTGTGTGTCTCTTGCCTTGAAAAGCCTACCACAGGGGTCCCAAACCTTTTTGAGCCTGTGGGCATCTGTCTCGGGCAGTGGCTAGAAAGGTTCTCTAATGGCTGCCACCACTCTGGTATGGGTCGCCTCGGGTTAGGGTTAGAGCACCCACCCGACCCCTTTATACACTCCTTTTCCAGTAGTGTAGTGGTTAAGTGTGCGGTTAAGTGTGTGGACTCTAATCTGGGAGAACCGGGTTTGATTCCCCACTCCTCCACTTGCAGCTGCTGGATGACCTTGGGCAAGCCATAGTTCTGGCAGAGCTGTTCTCTCAAGGAAAGTTCTCTCTCAGCCCCACCTACCTCACAGGGTGTCTGTTGTGGGGAGGGGAAGGGGAAGGGGTTTGTAAGCTGCTCTGAGACTCCAAGCGAATGGCGGGGTATAAATCCAGTCTCTTTTCTTCTTCTTCTCTTCTTATATGTGACCAAATGAGGTGTGAGGGCCCAGACAGAGTAATAAACTAGTTTTATTAAAGAGATTTAACAACAGCTATAATCTAATAACATGTAGGAAAATTGAGCACAGTATAGGTAAGTAAACCAGCAAAATAAGAAACCCTTAACGTGTCTGACTATACTGTAGGTAGCCTTCTCTAGGTCTTTGGCCTCCAGCTGACTCACCCCTTTTGGATGAGGGATCCCTCCCATCTGCAGCAGCCTCACACCAATTCTGCTCCCTGGGAGTGAACCCCCTCCCACTTTGGGCAAATCCTTTTATCACTTCTACCCAGGCAACGGCCTCTACTATTCTACTGGTGTCAGTTTTCCCTCCAAATCCCCTGTTAGCCAATCACAAGGTCCAAAGGGTGACCTGGGAAATGTAGGCCCTGATAGCTACTCTAGTACAGGCTTCCCCGAAGTCACCAGGCCTCCCTGGAGCCTGTAAGCCACACTACTATAGGTCTAGGGTCATGACAGCATCTTCGGAATTCTGATACAAGGTGGTGGGCGCAACCACAAAATGGCTGCCACGAGCGATGGAGGTAGGGTTGCCAAATGCTTTTTTAGCTGTAGTGGGAGACTCCTGGCTGGTGGCTGGAGTGCGCGCGTGCGTCACCCAGAAGTGACATGATGACGCCGGGCACACTGGGGGCGGGGCCACGACAATCCGAGGGAAAATAATAGAGTTTTCCCTCGGATGATCGTGGCCCCGCTCCCAGCATGCCCGGTGTGGTCGTGTCACTTTCGGGTGATGTGCACGTCGGGGTGGGGTTCCCCCCGGGGTCCGATCCACCGGCGGTGGGGAACGGGCCTCTGGGGCGGGGGTTTCCCCACCCCCCGGGGGGACTTGGCAAGCCTAGGTGGAGGCAACCACAAAATGGCCACTGCAGGAGGAGGAGACATACCCAGAGGAAACCCAAGTGCTAAGAGTAGTAATTAAAAAAAAAATTGGGAAAGAGGGACATGAGAGAAAATAAAGCCAGTACTGCAGAAAATAAAGCCAATACTGCTCGGGCAGATGCCACCAGAACAATATTGTTTTAATCTGCAATCTCCAGTGGCCAACCAGAAGCCCCACTTGGCCAACCTGCTTTCTAAAATGCTCAGCAGGTGCCAGGAAAGGTGTGAATGGGCACCGTGACACTGCAGTCACCATATTGGGGCCCCTTGCATTAGGGGGTCACCATAAACTCTCTGTGCCTTGACATCACTTTCCACCACCTATCTTCTGTCCCCTTCAAATTGTATCCAGGAGGAAATGTGTCTGAGGGATAGCATTAGTTTTTCGCATCATTCTGGACTTTGGCAAATAGATGAAGGCATTGTTTCCAACTTTTCCGAAGCACAGAACAAAGCCCCCTCCATTGCAGTTCATGGGCACGAGCACTCCACGCTTGCGCTCCAAGCTTCCCACCGCATGCAGAGTGACCCATCTCACTTTACACAAGTGTATGGAGATGACGGGAAGCAGCACGTGTCTCTCACTGCATCTTGATGTCGTCAGGCCCTGGCATGGAGAGATGTGTGCCTCCCTGCTGAATTCCGATTGTGCCAGTAGCTTCAAGACGGGAGAATGGAGAATTTATGGGAGGTGATGTTCACTTGTGCTGAGCATCAAAGAGAGGAACCTTTCCCGGGAGGGGACAGGTGGTGGCCCCTGGAAACCTGTAGGCCACCCCTGGAGATAATTTATGCCTCTCCATTCCACAAGTCTTCATGCCAGGGTCCCACTGGATGCTCTCATATGGTCTCTTCTGTAAACCTGGTGTTTTTTCTCATTGACTTTTCCTTTCCAAGAGCAATTTTTAGCAATCCTAAAGTGGTCCAGAAACTCTTGCAAGTCCCCCAAAGGCAGCTAGGCAGTATGGTATGAAATCCAAGCATGTGTACTTTTGGAAGCTTCAGGCTCCATTGACAAAAATGGGACCACCAACTTGAGTATATCTTTAAAAGATTTTTTTTGGGGGGGGGAAGCTAGTGCTGCCATAGGGGAGGGGCCATGGCTCAGTGGTAGAACATCTGATTGGCATGCCTAAGGTCCCTGGTTCAATCCCCTGGTGTCTCCAGTTAAAAGGACCAGGTAGGAGGTGATGGGAAAGACCTCTGCTTGGGACCCTGGAGAGCTGCTGCCAGTCTGAGTAGACAACACTGAGCTCGAGGGACCAATAGTCTGATTCAGTATAAGGCAGCATCATGTGTTCTGCATGTGTTTGTATGAACAATAAATAAGCACTATTGGAATGAAAAACGGGGGGGGGGGGGGGCGGGTACGGGGGCGTATTGGCTCGATGTGAGTCAGCCATGTGACTTCCCGCCCCCCCAAGTGCTGTGGTGTGTTTTGTTTATTTAAAAAAAAGTTGCATGAACAAAGCAGTATGCGCTAGGTATAGCAGGTAATGGTGTGCCGCTTCCACTTGACACTGATTAAGCCTCACTTGGAATATAATGTGTATTGTTAGTGGTCAGAAGCTGAGATGGATACAAATGCGCTGAAGAGGATGCCGGAGAGAGCTGGGATGATAAAGGACTCGCGGTGTGACACACGAGGAGGAACGGTTCAAGGGACTGAGCGTGGCTGCAGTGGGGAAGATTTAGAAGGGAGTGCTCAGGGAGGGGGAGATGTTTTCTCCGAAGTCTGTGTGCATGTTCTAAACAAAAACAACAACAAGTATTTGATAAGGCCTGGAAAGGTGTCGGCAGGCCCCATGGTGCCTGTGGGAACAACATTGGGGACCCGTGGACTACAGAACGTGTGAAACTGTCAGCCACTGCTTTCTGCCAAGGGACAGGCATAGGTCTCTGCCATTCTCTGCTAAATCACTCTGCCAAGTTAAGTGTGCTAAGATCAGAGTATTGCATGAAAGTCCTACTAAAACATGCTGTGGAATTTTCTCACTGGGTTAAGATGCTCCTGGTATTACCTGTGTTTGTCCCAAGCAGGATCCAGCAGTTGGAAGGTGGAGATCCATAAGAACATAAGAGACGCCAGTGTTGGATCAGGCCAATGGCCCACCCAATCCAACACTCTTGTCACATAGTGGCCAAAAATACCCGGTGCCATCAGGAGGTCCAGCAGTGGGGCCAGGACACCAGAAGCCCTCCCACTGTTGCCCCCCACCCCAAGCACCAAAAATACAGAGCATCACTTGCCCCAAACTGAGAGTTCCCATTTTTATTATTTATTTTTTTTCAATTTCGTAACCACCCTTCCCCTCTTGCACAGGGCTCAGGGCGATTTGCAGCAACATAAAATCCAATACAATTAAAAAAACCTGTTAAAACTACAGAATTCATTATTAAAACATTCAACATAGATATTTAAACGTTTTAAACAAGATGGCATATTTAGCATTCAGATCTTCATGGGGGAGGTAGGGTTGCCAAATCTTCTTACCCCTCTTGGCGGGGGAGCGTCGCCGCGGTCCGGGAGTCGCTCGGACGTGCGCGCGCGCGCCGGCAGCACGTCGCCGGAAGTGACGGGCGACGTGCTGATGTTGGGGGCGTTTCCCCCGGGCCGGAATTCCCCTGCGCCGGAAATCGGGCCGCGGAAGCGGGGGATTCCCCGCCCCCCGGCCTGATTTGGCAACCCTAGGGGGAGGGGAGGGGAGGGTGCCGGGCAGATGCAAAGGAACCGTTGCTGGCCTCAAGCAAAGGCCTGGCGTAACATCTCTGCCTTGCATGCCCTGCAGAATTTTAATAGATCAGACAGGGCATGGATGCCATTTGGGAGAGAGTTCCACCAGGCTAATAGCCACAGGTGGACCTCTGCTCCATATGCTTATCCAGTTCCCTCTTGAAGGCTTCCATGCTTGTAGCCACCACCTCCTCCTGTGGCAGTGAATTCCATCTGTCAATCACTCTTTTCTGGGCTTCCAGTATCTGAAATGCACACATGGAAGGGCAACTAACCGATGTTTCCTAGCTGGGCACAGTGCGGATTAGTCAATATATGTCCCGTGCTTCAGTCATAATGGGTGAAATGTTCATCACTTAAATTGCGTAGAAACGCAGGCCAGTTCTTTCCTTATCGTGGTTGCGATGGATCTGAGAGGAGGATCAAGGAATAATGCATGCATGTGTCCAGGGCTTTTTTTTTTGTAGAAAAAGCCCAGCATGAACTCATTAGCATAATAGGCTACACCCAACAGCAGAAACTCATTAGCATATTAGGCCATGCCCCTGACAGAGCAGCTCACTAGCATATTAGGCTACACCCCCACACCTTCCCTTGGCTTTCCTGGGTACCCCGCGGCTGTGGGGAGCCCGGGCAAGCTGGCCCTTGGACAGGCCAGGGAAGGCATGGGGAGGCATTTAAATGCCTCCCCGATCCTTCCAGCCCCCCCCCGACCCGCCTGCCTCAGAGTCAGGCCTTCCCTTTGTAGCCATGCACGCAGAGGTTTTGGCTGTAGTGGGCGTGGCCAACTATGTAGCCAGCCGGAACTCCGTTCCTGTGTGTTCCTGCCCAAAAATTGCCCTGCATGTGTCCTCCACTTTGCAAGCCTGCTTTTGTCTACATTGCCATGCCAATCATTTCATGAGAGAGGCTTCCCTGAAAGCCTCAGTGCTCACAGGGAGGTGAAAATCACGCCTCGCCCTGCTTACCTGTGCTTTAAAAGTATTCCTTTTTTCCTGTTCTCTACAACAGGCTGTATAAATAACCGTGGTGTCAGCAGTGGAAATCTTTGTACTGTTTAGCTTGTGGTAATGCAGGAGGAATTCAAATGGCATCAACGCTGCTTATTCTGCAGCAGCTTTCTCAAAGCAGGCAGAATTGTGCATTTGTTAGAATGAAGGGAGTAGCAGGGCCTTGGCACAGATTATCTCCAAAACAACACTCTGCCTGAACAGCTGGACCCAGGATAGCACACACACACTGACTGTAGCAGCTGTCAAAACCAACAGTCGCTACAGGCAGTCCGAGGCTTCTCTTGGTGTGACAGTTGCTGTGTGAACCAGCCTGTGTCTGTTCGAACAGGACAGTGCATGTCTGTACCAGATCATATTAAATGTAAAGCCTGCATTATGAGTCTTTTTAATTTTTTACTCAGAGGTGAACATAAAAATATAGTAAGTAAATAAGAATATGGTAAGAGCCAGTTTGGTGTAATGGTTAAGTGTGCGGACTCTAATCTGGGAGAACTGGGTTTGATTCCCCACTCCTCCACTTGCACCTGCTGATGTGACCTTGGGTCAGTCACAAGCTCTGGCACAGCTGCCCTTGAAAAACAGCATTTTCTGTCAGAGTTCTCTCAGCCCCACCCACCTCCCAGGGTGTCTGTTGTGGGGAGGGGAAGGGAAAGGAGTTTGTAAGTTGCTCTGAGACTCCAAGTGAAGGGCGGGGTATAAATCCTATCTCTTCTTCTTTTTCTCTAAAGTACCATGTTTCTGGCTTTCCAGTTCCATCGTATGGCGGTGGAATTATTTAGAAGGGCATTTTCATTTTTTTTAAAAAACCTTAACAAGGGCATATTATATGATCTCCAGTTGTTTGAAATAATTTTGGTGCACTTCCTGATTTTGATTGTTACAGTTGACATGTATTGACATGCATTTTAAATAACACTGTAATCCACCTTGCGTCTGTGAGGAGAAAGGCAAGTCAGAAATGCCTTAAAGCACATTAAAAGCAAACAAACAACTCTTGGGGAATGCGTTCCAATTCAGGAAAGATTGGAATATTTAGAAACCTGCCGTTTCGAGAAGCCCTGACCTGGGTGGCCCAGGCTAGCCCGATCCCATCAGATCTCAGAAGCAAAGCAGGGTTGGCTCCGGTTAGTACATAAGAAGAGCCTTGCTGGATCAGACTACTGGTCCATCAAATCCGGCATCCCATCTCTCACAGTAGCCAATCAGTTCATCTGGAGGGCCAACCACAGGGCATAGAGGCCGAGGCCTTCCCCTGGTGTTGCCTTCTGGCTTTGGGTTTTATAGCAGGGGCGTAAACTTTCCAATTTCCCGGGGGGGGGGCTGGGGCTGGGCACAAGACACCGAGGCGCCACCCCCCAAATCTTTGGACTGCCCGGAGGACTCACCCCGCCGCCTGCCAACCTTCCCGGGTGCTTGTTGGATTTTCCCCGGCATTCCCTCGACGGCCAGCTGACTTGCCGGCGGGGTTGGTTTGGCTGCGCCCCGCACACCCGCCTCGGGCAGCCTCTGCTTTCGCTGCCCGAGGACAAGCGGCAGAGGCCGGACGCTTCCTCTTCCTCGGCGTTTGTGCGTGTTTGGCGCGGAGGGAGGCCCCCTCGGCTCCGCTTCCGACGGCCAGCAGGGGTTCTAACTCGGGGGGAGGGGGCACTTAGCCAAGTAAGGCGCGGGCCAAGAAGCCCCCCTCCTTCGACGCCGCCCCTCCTTCCCCTCGGGCCTCTCCGGCTGCGGAGACGTCGGCGGGAGCACCCAAGGGGGCTGCCCACCTCCTGTGC
>NW_015161966.1:348224-379352 GCF_001447785.1 Gekko japonicus
CACCTCCTCCTCACGGCGGAGGGAGGCCCTGCAGGAGGAGGAGGCCCGAGGCGGCCGGGGTTCTCCACCCCCGCCGGGTGGGCCCCACGCCTGCTCTCCTGCTTACCCCCCAGCAGCAGGCAGACGCTGGCAGCTCTGGCCATGCTTTGCTCGCCGGTCCTGCCGCTCCGCTCCTCTCCGGTGGCCTCCCAGCTGCGGGAGAGCGAAGGTGGAGCCAGGGCAGCGGCGGTGGCAGCAGGCGGCCGCCCCAGGGCCGCTCTCGGCGGGGCTGGGGCCGGGCGGCTTCCTTCGCAGCGGGTGGGGGGGGCTTCTGGGAAAATTTCGGGGAGGGTGCAAGCCCCTCAGCCCCCCCGCAGATTACGCCGTGTTTTATAGGCTTAGTGCCTATGAATGTGGAGGTACTTGGATGGGAACTGTCAGACTCCCATCGCATCAACAAAGTACACACTTGTAGAAAAAGGTTTTACTTTTATTTGAAGCAATAGGTGCATAACAGGATCACTGTTCAGAATGAGGCACAAGCATGGATCCCAATAGATTATAGTAAATTCAAAAAGCTGAGGCCCAATTGCAGGACTTCCCGCGCGCGCCATTGAGCCTGGGAAGCAACGCTCCTGCTTAATCATAACATACTGCTTCTCATGGATAGTACCATGAGATCACCCAAGCTACTACCCGCCGGCAACCACCTGTGGCCTTGAGAGATACGGACGTTCCTGCAACTAGGCACTTAAGCGAATAAACAGGCATACATGGGAAAGCAAAAGCAAACAAGCGCATACATGGAGAATAGGAAAACACATTGGCAGCTTGCTGACAAGAATCCACCAAGGAAGTTCAGGGTAGATACACAGGGGCAAGCAATGGCCAACCATCTCTGTTCATATCTTGCCTTGAAAACCCCATGAAGTTGTCATAATTTGGCTGCGACTTGAGGGCATTTCCCACCAAATTGAGGAGGGGGATCTTCCTAAAAGTGCATGGGGGTCCTACTATGTTCTTTACCCTGTCAGGAGGATCCGGCCAAAGTTCATCCTAAGGTCTTTATAGCATGGGAAGACCCCCGCACCCAGTTTGAAGTCCAGCTATACCACACTATACAGAACAGCACCTGTCTCCTTTTTTAAAAAAAATTGGCCTACAGAGATATTTTTCATGCATTGATCTACACGTGGTTGTTTGACATCCCATAATGCTGCCGTTCATTTTGTGTGTTCTGTAATGGTAATCTACGTTCAGGCAGCAAAATTGCAGTCAGTTTTTTTTGGGGGGAAGCGGCTGAAACAGCCCACGCAAGAAAAGGGGAAAAAACCCTGTGATGTTGCGCACACAATCTCAATACCTTTTGTCAAGACAAAATATGTGATTAAATGTGTGTGCCTGTTAAAAAAAAAACATATTTACCATTGAATGAGAAATAAAATAGAAACAACAGTGGTGGCTTTCAAAATAAAATTGTAGAGGAGTGGTTTGTTCCATGCATTGGGATTTGCCTCTTGTTATTACAAATGGGCTTAAATTGCAGTGACATCCGTCAGCTGAGTCAGGCACTTTTCCTTGGTTTCGTGAAGCACGAGGGCAAGTGGTTTGCCCCACACGTCTGACTTCCAAGACGTCACCCCTCTTCCACCCCTTAATAAAGTACCATTCTGTTAAAAAAAAACAACACAAAAAACCGGTCCACCACTTCTGCTGAATGTGACTTGTAAATATGATGTGCCAAATGCAGGAAGTCAATAAGCGTGTTCAGGTTCAAGAGGGGTGACCTGCGACGGTTGTTACAAGCCCCCGCTTGTGTGACCTGCTGCCTTGTATCGTAGAACAGAAGCAGGCTTGCTGAAAGTTAACAGCTTCATGTGTGGCTGCACTCCAGTCCTCTTCTTAACGTAGTCCCACGGAGACATTTTCCATTGCCCCTGCCTCCAGTAACCCTGAAATAATCTACCCCTGAGCTTGAACCCCTAACAGCATTTCTCAGGAAAAAAGTGTGTGCATGCGGGGTGGGGTGGGGTGGGGGTCCATCTACAGCAAGACAAGAAGTCACTTCAGTCTGTGGTTGAACCTGCTAAGGGGCAATGAACAATCCATATTTTAGAAGGGCGTAACTCTATTCTAAGAAGAAGAGATTGGATTTATACCCCACCCTTCACTACCTGAAAGAGTCTCAGGGTGGCTTACAACCTCCTTTCCCTTCCCCCTCCCCACAACAGACACCCTGTGAGGTAGGTGGGGCTGAGAGAGCTCTCTCGAGGACAGCTCCTGAGAGAACAGCTCTGAAAGACCTTGTCACTGACCCAAGGTCACACCAGCAGCTGCATGGGGAGGCGTGGGGAATCAAACCCGGTTCTCCCAGATTAGAGTCCGCGATCCTAACTACAACACCAAACTCTGTAAGCAGAGTCACATGCTTCTAAACCCATTGAGTTTAATGGATTTAGAAGAGAAGAAGACGAAGGAGAAGAGGAGGAGGAGGAGGAGATTGGATTTATACCCCACCCTTCACTTGGAGTCTCAGAGCAGCTCGTGATCTCCTTCCCTTCCTCTCCCCACAACAGGCACCCTGTGAAGTAGGTGGGGCTGAGAGAGCTCGGACTGAGAACTGCTCTTGAGAGAACAGCTCTGAGATAACTGTGGCTTGCCCAAGGTCACCCAGCAGCTGCATGTGGAGGAGTGGGGAATCAAACCTGGTTCTCCCAGATTATAGAGTCCGCATTCCTAACCACGGCATCAAACTGGCTGTTAGGCTAGCCCAATCTTGTCAGATCTGAGAAGTTAATAAGTGTTGGCCCTGGTCAGTATTTGGATGGGATACCACCAAGGAGTTCCAGGGTCGCCGTGCAGAGAAAGACAGTGACCAACCCTACAAGGTTGCCATGGGTTAGTTGTGACTTGATGACACTTTACACACACAGAGCTCTGTTTAGGGTTGTATGGTAAGATGTGTGTCTAATGAACAAGCTAGACTACATGTTGGCGATCTCTTACATCGGAATGGGATTGCATTCAGGGAACCCTCCCTCGCCGTATCATTTTCTTGGTGCCAATCTCACAATCACATGCTTTCCTGTTTCTGACGTGTATGCACCTATGTGCATTCACTGTGCCTACTCAGGAACCCTGGTGAAGTAGAACAATTCCATAGTGCTTTGTTTCACGCACATACGAGAACTTGATCACCTATACATCGAGGTAGAGAAGAGAAAACAAAATGAAAATTCATGTATGCTTGGTACAAATAAAGTCTAGATATGTTCATGGTGGAAGGTCACCGACAGCAGGGTCAGCTCATATTACTTCAGTTTTGCGGCAGCTGCACTGGCTACCAATTAGTCTCCAGATCCAATTCAAGGTGTTGGTGTTAACTTGCAATGCCCTCAACAGTCTGGGACCCTCATACCTATGGGGTCACCTCTCCTGTTACGACCCCCTGCACTCCCTTTGGTCATCATCTAGAGGCCTCTTGCAGATGCCTGGCCTCCGGATGGCTCGGTTTGCTGTCACCAGGGGAAGGGTCTTCTCGTTGTAGCCCCGGAACCTGTGGAATACCCTCCCAGATGACACCCGTGCCCTGCGGGACTTGTTTAATTTCCACAGGGCATGCAAGGCCGAATTGTTTAGGTTGGCCTTTGGAGGGTAAGACACAGGGAAGGGGAAAACAAACTTGACCCAGAAACTGGAATCAAGAACCAAAAAGGGTAAGAGGGTGACCATATGTTTGGGCTGTTTCAATAGTGGTATCGAGAGAGCCACATATTTTAATACTTAAATACTTTAATGTTATATTTGTTACTTGTTTTTATGTTGTTTTTTCCCTTATTGGTTTTAATGTTGTAAGTCACCATGAGACCCTTTGGGTGAGTGGCGATTAGAAAAATCTAATAAAATAAATAAAAATGGATAGTAAGGAGACCAGGTAATTCTGAACGTCACAGTCCGAGTAGTGATTCGAAGGGGAGAACTTTGAAATGTTCGGTACCGTTTTACCCGGTTTCTTTCCCCAAAGGAAATAACTTGGATGAATAGAGGAAGACGCTTGGCATGTAGAGACTTCCCAGGTGTCCTAAATAAAGACTTCATTTCTCAGTGGCAGCTCCAAAGGTTAGAAAGCATTTGGACAAAGTCTGTCTTCTCGCCGATTCACCATGGTATTGTCAGGCCTTCTGCCATGTATGACTGTTGCCTGCCATCTGACAGTGGTTAGAGAGCATTAAAATTCCTCTGCAGTGACTTCAGAGTGCCCCGGGACAATGGCTTTTGTTTCGGCATATTTGTCCAATACCCAGTCCGTGTAAATGAGCCCAATTGTCAGATAATGGCCATTACGGATCAGTTGGACACACTTTTAACCTAACCTTTATGAGATATAAAGAAAAGTCAGACATCTGTTGGGACTGGGGCGGGATCCGTTGGCTTTTGTGTCTTGAATGTGTTCGCCACAAAGACACCAGCATGGAACATTGCTTTGCGCATAAAGCAGCAGCCCTTTGAATTAGGCCTGGCTTTTGCCAGTGGGGCTTTCCTCCACTTGCAGTCTTGTTTTTGTGTTGTGGAGCGTCTGTCTTCCTCCAAGCATGCAGACGTTGCGGTTGTATGGGGAGCTTGTGTGGGGTTGAAGGCACCATCCCAATTCAGACGCTTTCGGCACTGGGCAATTCTGCATTGGCTTTTCCCTTTGCTGTTTTACGAGACCCACATCGGAACAGAAATTTCCCTCTGCATTGCATGCCGCTTTTGCTTTCTTTGATCATCAGGTTTTATGGTACCTTCTGCATAGATTTATGTCCATTCAGGGGTGACTTTGCAGCAAGTACGCCCCCCCCTCCCTGTGAGATGACACTTGAAAAGAAAGAAGCCCTTGAAGAAAAATGAATTTTTGAGTAATTAGCTGTAATACATTTGTACAACACTCCAGATCCAGAATGAGAGCCCTTTAAAAGCAGATGTAGAGAAAGGGAGCGAGAGATGGACCAACTTGCCTTCGAGGAACATAAACGATGCTTACGATTAAGGGATAACAACATTGGCATTCATCTCGATGCCAAGCAGCGCACATTGCTCACAGACAGAATTCTGGCCGAGTTGACAAGCTTCCTGTACAGCTCTGAGGTGAAAAGACTATAATTATTATTAATTTTTATTATTAAAGTTGATTTTTTCCCCTAAAACTGCCCTCCCTTGTAGAACAGGGCTCAGGGCAGTGTACATCAAATAGGGAACACACATATATTAGATTCACAATTAAAATTAAAAGCAATAAAATCCCGTGTTTAACCTATTAAGATGACGCTGAAACCACTAGAATGTGCCACTGTCTTGCGGGAGGGAGGGAGGGAGACAGGAGTGCCAGACAGATGGAAACCATCGCTGTCCTCAACCAAACCCCTGGCAGAACATTTCCACCTTACAAGCCCTGCAGAACTGCATTAAGTCCTGCAGGGCATGGATGTTATTTGACAGAGAATCCCACCGGGATGAGGCCAGGACAGAAAACACCCTGGCCCTGGTTGAGGACAGTGAGATATCTCTCAGGCCAGGGACCACAAATATGTTGTCATCTGTCAAGTGCAACACTCTTCAGGGGGTACACCAGGAGAGGCAGTCCCGAAGATACATGGGTCCCAGATAGTTCAGGGCTTAAACCTGATCTGGTGCTCCACCTGAAGCCAGTGCAGCTCACGAAGGACAGGTTGAATATGTGCTCTGTGCGTGTGGGGGGGTCCCCATAAGAACCTGTGCCACCGCATTCTGGATCAACTGGAGTTTCCGGGTCCATTTCAAAGGTAGCCCTGCACGGTAGAGTAAGTTACAGGTAGTCTAATCTGAAGGTGACTGTTGGATGAATTACCGTGGCTAGGTCAGGTCAGGATAGGTAGGGAGCCAGTTGTCTGACCTGGCGTAACTGGGGGGTGGGGGGGAACGCTAATCTGGCAACATTTGTTATCTGGGCCTCCATCAATATAGAGGCATCCAGAACCACACCCAGGCTCCTGACAGACGGGGCTGGCATTAAGGACACAATGTCAAAAACTGGGAGTCAGCATCCCAAGATTGAATCTCGCCCACCCAGCCACAGAACCTCTGTCTTAGCAGGATTCGGTCTCAGCCAGTTTGGTGTAGTGGTTAAGTGCGCGGACTCCAATCTGGGAGAACCGGGTTTGATTCCCCACGCCTTCACTTGCACCTGCTGGATGACCTTGGGCAAGCCATAGTTCTGGCACAGCTGTTCTTGAAAAAGAGCAGTTTCTGTCAAGAGCTCTCTCAGCCCCACCTACCTCACAGGTTGTCTGTTGTGGGGAGGGGAAGGGAATGGAGTTTGTAAGCCGCTCTGAGACTCCTTTGGCTAGTGAAGGGCAGGGTATAAATCCAATCTCTTCTTCTTCTTCTTAGCCATTTCCCCCATGTAGAATGGTAAACCATGCCTCTAGGGTTGCCAATCTCCAGGTGGTAGCTGGAGATCTACTATAACAACTGTTCTCCAGGCGGCAGAGATCAGTTCACTTGGAGAAAATGGCTGCTATGTAAGGTGGACTCTATGGTATTGGAGTCCCTTCCCTCCCCAAACCCCACCCTCCTCAGGCTCCACCCCCAAAACCTCCAGGTGCTTCCCAGCCCAGAGCTGGCAACCGTGCATACTTCTAAATCCTGATTGGAATAGAAGCTGTTTGAGGGATGGGCTTGGGGAAAGACCAGAGGAAGAGTGGGTGAGATGGTAATCTCCCCAGCCTGCCTCCTCCTTCTGTGCTGCAAATCATCTCCACCTTTCACTGTTTGGTCATTGTCTGGAGAGTGAATCCTAGCGTGTTGCCTAGGGTGTACGTTAGCAAGGTACTGGATACTACAAGCACAACTCATGTTGCGCTTTGTGGCGTAGCGTCAATGTAAGAAACCTTAGCGTGGTCTGCCTCAGAGGGTCCTCGTGAGGATAAAATGGGGAATGGGAGCTTGTCACAAGCCAGATGGGGTACGCACTGGGGAGAAAAGTGAGATATAAGTGAAGTAAATGGAAATAACATTGGGAGACTCTTTAATACAGAGCACTGCTCCCTCTAAGCTGTGGAGTCTTGTGAGCAAAAATTCTACTTTGTGAGCTACTCGCATTAAAGTTGTTAGCAAGCGATTGGGCTACTCCATAAATTAGTTTGCTCTGGAGCCATCCTTCCTGAGCGAAGACAAAAATGTGTGAACCGGAGGCTAAAAAGCTGTGAGCCAGCTCACACTAACTCAGCTTAGAGGGAACACTGAGACGTGGTGTCAAAACTCAGTTGTTACGAGGGCCAGCTCTGACATGTGTGCCATAAAGTGTAATGCTAGATACCGGAGATATAAACTATATAAAGGACACAGGCAAACCCAATTAACAATATTATTTTTACTCAGAATGCTAACAAAAGCAGTTGATTCCCAGCAGCAGTGTTCCCTCTAAGCTGAGTTAGTGTGAGCTAGCTCACAGTTTCTTAGCCTCCAGCTCACACATTTTTGTCTTCGCTCGGGAAGGAGGGCTCCAGAGCAAACTAATTTATGCAGTAGTCAAATGGCTCGCTCACAACTTTAATGCCAGCAGCTCAAAAAGAAGAATTTTTGCTCACAGGGCTCCACAGCTTAGAGGGAACATTGCCCAGCAGTGAAAACAATTGATTTACTGGGGAGCCCACAAAAGCCCTAATAAATGTATTTAATCATATGCAAGACTAGGTTTTTTTCCAAGGGATACCGTAAAAGGAGGAGGACCTTATATTTCCATACATAACAGTTGCTTGAGGGCCGGGTAAGAGCCCTGGGCCTTATGTTTCACACCCCTGCCTTAATACAATAACTAAACTCAACTATTCCCAAAATGTGCATTGATCAAGTATAGTCTTTATGAATATGTATTGATTAGATTTCTTTTTTAAGAAACTAATTTATCACAGGACACTTTACTATAAAGTGAAAATTCTGGATTTAATCTACAATTAATGAATATATAGATTATCAGATATATTTTAAAGTATTTATTGGTTGTCGTTGCATTAAACATTTGAGTCCTGCATTCCATCCTGCCAGAATGTCAACAAATAGATGGCGTGAGTTTAATGTTAATGGTCCCAGTGGGAGGCTCGCGAGAGGAAAATAGTTAATAATCCAATATCTTCTTTAAAATTGTCTGCCCATCAAAGTGATGTCAAGGCTATTTTAAAAGGAGAATAAGAAGAAAAAGAGTATAGAGGAGTCACCACTCTGCATTACAGAGTTGCTTGGAAATGATGGATTGATGATGTTTGGAAGTTAAATGGACACGTTTTCTGAGCCGTTGAAGGTGGCCTTCACAAGTTGTGTGTGCATTTGTAGTTGCTTCATTCTGAAGGTTTCGGAGAGCCAGATTCGCGCTTACCGTAAACCAGAAGAGCAATATTTACCTCCATCTATAGCATGAGGGTAGGGGCTGTGATGGCTCAGTGGTTAAGACGCTGAACTGCGGACTGGAAGGTCAGTAGTTTGGCAGTTCGAGACCCGACTGCCGCATGACGGAGTGAGCTCCCATCTCTGCCCCCAGCTCCTGCCAACCTAGCAGTTTGAAAGCAAGGAATTGCAAGTAGATAAATAGGTACTGCTTCGGTGGGAGGGTAACAGCGTTCCGTGTGCCTCAGCGTCTAGTCATGATGGCCACATGACCGTGGATACACCTTCAGACAGCACTGGCTCTTTGGCTTGGAAACAGAGATGAGCACCGCCCCCCTAGGTCGGATTCGACTGGCTTTCGAGCAAGGGAAACCTTTAGCTTATAGCATGAGGACTACATGTCGGGGAGTGGCTCACAGATTTGTTTCAAGCTGTTTCGAGAGGGGAACAGTCTCTGACAGGCAACTGCCTTGCCTACCTTCCCACAGCACGGGGACGCTTTCTGCAGGGACGGCTCTCCCCATGGCTGCACTTGTATTCCTTTGGGGCTCTCCCTTGTTTCTGCAAATGTTTTTGCCATTCCAGGAGCAAAACCACAGTTTGCCCCTTTTTGTGGCGCAGCACGGGAATTCCCGGAAACTGGGAAGTCTGACGCTGCAGAGCAAAATGGAACAAACTGTGTTCTTGCTCCTAGAAATGCCAAAACATTTGTGGAAACAAGAGAGAGCCCCGAAGGAATACAAGTGCAGCTGCAGGGAGAGCTGTCCCTGTGGAAAACATCAGTGCAAGTGCTACCTGGTGAACAGTGCTAAGAGGAGCCACAGATGGCATGTCAAAGAGCTACATGTGACTCCTGTCCTGAGCTACTGAGTGACTGTCGCCAATATAGAGCCACCTTCTATTGAAGCAGACCGTTGGCTCAGTCAGCCCCGTGTTGACCGTTACTGGTAGTGGTGCTCCATGGTCTCAGGCCAAGGTCCTTTCCTATTCTTGTTACCTGAAGTCTTTTCATTAGAGGTCCTGGAGACTGAACCTGGGTTCCTGTGCGAGTGAAGCATCTATTATTGAGTTATGCTCCCTCTCCATAGATGATGGAATGCATCCTGCCACTTTTCTCAGCACAGCTTCAAGCCTTGCTCCAGCTTCAGCCGGCAGAAGAGCCAAATTGGTTGGAGGACGGCTCCTAATATTTTCCAGAATGGTGGTGCAAAGTGCCACCAAGTCTCAACCAACTGATGGTGACCCAGTATAGTTTTCAAGGGAAGAGACGGACAGAGGTAGTTCACCATTGCCTGCCTCTGCGTAGTTACCCTGGACTTCCTTGGGGTCATTTCGTAGGAAAAGAGGTGCAGGAGCTCATTAGCATAACTTATTCACATAACTTATTTGCATATGCCACACCCCCTGACATCACCGGAAGTGTGTCAGAAGGCAACACCCACCGCTCAGGCTCCACTGGACTCTTTTGGATTGCTAACTTTTTTGGGGGGGGGGATGTGCAGATCTGCCCTCACAGAGGAGGGAGAGCTTGTACCTGAAGGCGGCCTGGGGGGGTGCTCTGCAACTTACCTGGCTGCTTCTTGCTCTGACTGAGGGCTGCTGGGAGCAGAGGGTGGGGCTTGTTGCATGTGCTCGCCCCCTGGACTCCTTACTGCCGGAGCTCCACTCCTGTGCGCTCCTGCAGGAAATGACCCCTGGTGGTCTCCCATCCTATTACTAACCAGGGCTGATCCTGCTTAGCTTCTAAGATCTGCCAAGATGGGGCTAGCCTGGGCCATCTAGGTTACGTTGGGTGGTAGGACACATGATAGGACACATGCTGGTATTTCCCTGTCTCGCTGGTAGCCAGGTGGTGATTTTATGGATCCGCCTTGGGGGATCCTGGAGCCTGTTTTGGTATAAAGGTGGCATATAAATGTTGTAAATAAATACTAAATAATCTGTTGTTAAAACTCTCACCTTTTGAATGGGGATATTTGTCCTCCAAAAAACCTGGGCGCTTCTAGACAAAGCTTGAAATCCCTGTGTCCAAACAGGACTCGGTGGAAGCCCAGGATGCAGGGGTCATTTCCTGCAGGAGCGCACAGGAGCAGAGCTCCAGCAGTAAAGAGCCCAGGGGGCGGGCACATGCAACAAGCCCCACCCCCTGCTCCCAGCAGCCCTCAGTCAGAGCAAGAAGCAGCCAGGTAAGTTGCAGAGCCCCCCCCCCCCAGTCCAAAACAGTCCAGTGGCACCTTTAAGACCAAGTTTTATTCAGGTACAAGCTCTCCCTCCTCTGTGAGGACAGATCTGCACGTCCCCCCCCCCCCAATAGCTAGGAATCCAGTGGATGTCCAGTGGAGCCTGAGCGGTGGGTGTTGCCTTCTGACACACTTCTGGTGATGTCAAGAGATGTGGCATATGCAAATAAGGTATGCTAATGAGATATGCTAATGAGCTCCTGCACCTCTTTTTCTACGAAATGACCCCTGCCAGGATGTAATCTCTCTTATAGGGGATGTAAGGAGAGAAGATGCTGAAGACCCTTTTTCCATCTTTGTGTGTATTCTTTTGCTCTGTTCCACTTATCCCCCCCCTTTCACTAAGAATAAAAGGATTCTGTTGGCTTTAGGGTATATCTTTCTCACACACATTAGAAAATGATATTGTGGTGTTTGATGGGTAGGCTCTGTAGCGAAATAGATGAAAACAATAAAGTTCCCATGCTTGGTGCCGTTGGAGCTGTGTTGTATTTTTCCCCAGCACTTGAATTCCCACCGGGGCCGTAATGGCATAGCTCTTTTCTCTAAAGAGCAATAAGCTATGTCCCGTGGTTCTTCACCACATTTAGATCTCATGATTCTTGTTCCTCAGGCTTAATGTAGAAACTCTCCATTACCATAATCTTCAGGCTAAGGTATAAATATAAGGAATCAGTCCAAAAATAAAGCACAAGTGAAGTCTTTAGGAATGCATTGCTATGGAGTGTGTTCGTGGCAGGCAGCTTTGGCTGTGCACAGATTTTTTTAGCCCGTGGCAGAGACAATTCCAGGGTGGAGGAGCGAGTGTGGCTTCCTTTCCACCACACCGGCAACTTGCAAACATTTCACAAGGACACCTCGTTGTGTGATTCTCCAAAGGGGGAGAGACTGGTAGAAATTGGGGTACCCTTAGGGGTTCCGTGCGCCTTGGTGTTTAGTCATGTCGGCCACATGACCATGGAAACGTCTTCAGACAGCGCTGGCTCTTCGGCTTTGAAACGGAGATGAGCACCGCAACCCTAGAGACAGATTCGACTGGCTTTCGAGCAAGGGAACCTTTACCTTTAGGGGGGATGCCTGCATCTTATGTAAAGTTATCTGTAAGGAAAGATGTGGGTCATCTGTTTTTGGTATCTGAACCAGACCTCCGATATATTTAATCCCTGAGAAACCACATTACCCATGGAAAGCCCAAAATCTTCTGCCCGCTCACACATTAAATGTGTCTGTACACTGTTTGCATGATGGATGGGTGTACTCTAGGTAGGGTTGCCAAGTCCATCTTCCACCCCCAGCGGGGGACTTTGGGGGCGTTCCTAGAGGGGGTGGGGCATCCCCAACGTGATGATATCACATTGGGGACGTCTGCCGCCCCCCCCCCCCGCCGCGGGGCCGGCCGCCCAGAAACGGCAGTTCCCTGCACTTAAAGTAGCCGGCAGCCGGCGTTTCCCCTTTAAGAACAGCTGTGTTTCCCTTTTAAGAACGAAGCTGGCATTTCCCTGCAAGCTTGCGGAGTTCGCGCTTGGGATGAAACACGGGTTGCACACCCTTAAAGGGAGAGAGATGGGTGGCTGTGGGTGTTGGGGGTGGGGCTTCCCCTGCTGGCCATCTGGCCGGGGGCGGGTAGAAACCCCCCCAAAAAAGGGGGACCCATGGCAAACCGGGGGGGGGGTTTGGCAAGCATAACCCTAGGTGAATTATGATCCCACTATTCCCCCCCCAATCATAACTTGCGACATCTTCCTTTTTTGCAAAAGCAAAAAAGAGTCGTTCCACAGTCAGCTGCCTAGGGCAGTGGTAAGCTCCACCTCATTGACAGTCTTTAAGCAGCAGCTGGACAAGCACTTGTCACGGGTGCCCTAGGCTGATCCTGCATTGGGCAGGGGGTTGGACTACATGGCCTGTGTGGCCCCTTCCAACTCTGTGATTCTATAATTCTATCTAGTCCAGCATCCTGTCTCACACAGTGGCCTACCAGTTCCTCTGGGGGTCCAACATCAGGGCATGGAGGCCAAGGCCTTCCCCTGAAGGTTGCCTCCTGGCTTTGGGATTCAGAGGTTTACTTCACAAAGGGACCTTTATGGCTGATGCAACACCCGTTTGTGTTGGATCCCAGTTGGATATTGTCGAGACCAAATTCTCTGTTGTTTTAACAGAACATGATACAAACTTCCATTGCTTGAACATCCATTCCGTGACTTGAATCAACCTGGGCTGATTTCATCTTCCCGGTGGCCCCCGGCGTGAGTGTCTTGGGAGCTCATTAGGGCATCCACCCGGCATGTGGCCAGGCACCACCCATACAGATACGCTGTATAGGATAATTGGCACCTTCATGGGGAAGCATATACATCTTTCCCAACTCCACAAGGCTTTCAAAACATGGGATTGCCCTGTTAACTACAAGGGTCATGGATTGAGGCCTGCCCAATATACCATGTTTGCTTGGGTGTGTCTGTTTCCTGGGCTCGGTCGGCCCTGTTCATTTTCCTGAGCCTGGATAATTTTGCAACATTTGTTCAAGCGAAGTGGTTGTGAGGGTTTCCTGAGTTTGTTGGGGAATTAGCTAGGAAACCCAAACAATGCGGGGGGGGGGGGTAATCTATTAGGATGTCCACCTATATTTACGGGAATTTTTCCCTCAGTAGAACTCTCAAAATGAACCAGGCTGTGATTAATGAAATGGTTTTTATTAAAGAGAATTAAAGAATAAAATAAAAACTTAATGAATTGAAAAACACTATATGAACACACATACAAGTTCAGAAAATAAAGGTGGTAGCTTACAGAGGCAAAGTAACAGGGTTCCGTGCGCCTTGGTGTTTAGTCATGCCGGCCACATGACCACGGAAACGTCTTCGGACAGCGCTGGCTCTTCGACTTTGAAACGGAGATGAGCACCGCAACCCTAGAGTCGGATTTGACTGGCTTTCGAGCAAGGGAACTGTTACCTTTACCTTTACAAGTTCAGAAAATAAAGGTGGTTGCTTACAGAGGCAAAGAAGGGAACTTATTCTATGGGATTATATTTACCTATCCAAGGAATAACGATCTGAGAAGGAAGATGAGCGAAACAAACCAGCGTCTCACTCTAAGCAGGGTGCCCAACCTTTTCGGTGGGGGTGTAGGTTAGTGGACGTTCAGATCCACACACATATTACTGAACAACACATGTCTGGTTATATCCCTTGGAGCATGACGTGATTGCTCCTAGAACAATGCTGTGAGGGTGTGAATGAAACAATGTTGTCTTAACCAGGAAGCTTCATAACGTTCCAAGGAGTTGCAAGTGCAATGTAGCATTCATGTGAAATGTCTATTGTGTTTGGTGACCTCTAATTTACCAGGACAAGACAACTATCACACAAAGGATTATGGGATTTAAATGGTTTCTACTAGGTTTTTACTGAGGATGGCCAGGTAGGAAAAAGGTCAGGCAAGGTAGGGAGTTTGTTAGATTTACTGTCCTTTTCTGAGAAAATCAATCTTTGACATTGATGGATTTAAAGAGGGAACGGCCAAAAACCAGACCTTTGCACTTTTAGGATCAGTTTTTCTGACAGGCTTCTGGTCAATATTCAGTGGCACACATTCCACGTGACTGGGGGTCTATTTTGATCTCTTATTTGCAGACCAGGGATGAGTCTTGAATGATTGACCCTGTGAGATGCTAAGAGAGGGAAGGTTGCTTGCGTCACCTGTTTATAGGCACCAAGCTCGTCCTTCCAAAGTGAGGAGGGGGTCGAGACCAATGCTCCCTCTAAGCTGTGGAGTCTTGTGAGCAAAAATTCTGCTTTGTGAGCAACTGGCGTTAAAGTTGTGAGCCAGCGATTTGGCTCCTGCACAGATTAGTTTGCTCTCGTGCCCTCCTTCCTGAGCTAAGGCAAAAATGTGTGAGCCGGAGGCTAAAAAACTGTGAGCTGGCTCACACTGACTCAGCTTAGAGGGAACATTGGTCGAGACCTAACAGTTCAGATAGATGAACTCGTCTGGGTAGGGTTGCCAAGCTCCACAGTGGTGGCTGGAGATCTCCTGGAATTGCACGTGGTCTCCAGGCTACAGAGAGCACTTCCTCTTAGGGATGCCAGCCTCCAGGTGGGGCCTGGGGATCCCCCAGAATTACAGCTCATCTCCGGACTACAGAGATCAATTCCCCTGATGCTTTGGAGGATGGATTCTATGTCATTGTACTCCACTGCAGTCCCTGCCCTCTTCAGGCTCCAAATCTCCAGGAGTTTCCCAATCTGGAGCTGGCAACCTTACACCCCTCCTCCACCCTCCACCAGTGGCCAGGGAGGACCTGCCAACTCTTCTGGAGGCAACAACTCTGGAGAAAATGGCTGCCTTGAGAGTACTGGTTTAAACGTGTGTTTTTTAAATTGCCTTGAAAGCACACAAGCTTTTTCACAGTGTCCCCGATCTTCCACGTTTCCCAGTTAAGAAAAAATGCTGTTCAAACAGATGACAAAGATGTTATGACTCCAGTGGTGACAAGAGAAAGAAATTTTACTTACAAAAGCAGAAGCACATCTTACATGACATACTCACGTAGGTTCCCTGAACTTCCTGTGAACAGGTTAACTCCAAGAGGGACCTCCTGATGGCACCTGGTATTTTTGAGAGAGAGAACAAGTATAAAGAAAACAGTTGTGAGAGTCTGACCCACAAATCAAGCAGTCAACAAGACTTGCAAAAAATGCTTCCTGGGTATTACAGTCTAAATTCCTACAAATAAGAAAGTCCTAGAACAAACATACATAATCAAAGGTACATCATCAATGTCATCTCCGGATTATATAACAAGGTTTCAAAATTGGATCTTCCTCAGGAATATTAGAGTGGTACAAAAGCACTCTTACACTTAAAGTGCTTTACAACAAGTCATGAAAGATAATACAATTCATTCAAATAGGACGCTGATCTCAATATGTTCAGGCTCAGATATGCTGCTAAGCTTCTAATGGATCCTAGATGACATTGATGATGTACCTTTGATTATGTATGTTTGTTCTAGGACTTTCTTATTTGTAGGAATTTAGACTGTAATACCCAGGAAGCATTTTTTGCAAGTCTTGTTGACTGCTTGATTTGTGGGTTAGACTCTCACAACTGTTTTCTTTATACTTGTTCTCTGATTAGGTCGTGTTTGTTCACATTTACCTGGTATTTTTGGCCACCGTGAGATGCAGAGTCTTGGACTAGATGGGCCATTGGCGTGATCCAACTTTGGCTTTTCTCATGTTCTTAAGGGTTAACTTGCTATAGCTCGAAGCCCAGGTGAGAGAGTGAAGAAGAAGAGAAGTCCTATATGAGATGAAACAGAAGGCAGTCAAATAGCGAAAGAGGCTCAACATCTAACCGATAAGAGGGTGGGGCCAACTGCCAAGTGTCCCCAAGTGAGAGAATTCTCTTAACCCTTTCCCCCTCAGATCCTCTTGCACGCAGAGTCACAATATCCAACAGAAAGTTGGTCGCTGTGGCATTACACCCTGCTGAAATCCCTCCCTTCCTCAAACCCCAGCCTCCCCAGCCTCTATGTTAAGTCGTGAGCTTAACAAGAGTCGGAGAGTAATTTCAGCAAGAATGCGGCTTTTATTCTTCAGGGGCCCAGGTGAGAGAGTGAAGAAGAAGATAAGTCCTATATGAAATGAAACAGAAGGCAGTCAAATAGCCAAAGAGACTCAACATCTAACTGATAAGAGGGTGGGGCCAACTGCCAAGTGTCCCCAAGTGAGAGAATTCTCTTAACCCTTTCCCCCTCAGATCCTCTTGCATGCAGAGTCACAATATCCAACAGAAAGTTGGTCGCTGTGGCATTACACCCTGCTGAAATCCCTCCCTTCCTCAAACCCCAGCCTCTCCAGTGTCTACCCTGCAAATCTCCAGGAATTTCCTAACTTAGAGCCGGCGATCCTACTTCTTGGCCTTCCCTCTGCAAGAAAACCCTGACTTTCCTTCTAGGGGTCTTTTAAAGGTTGCAGAAAGGTTATGAATGTCTTCAAATGTTTGAAAGTGTGCATGCCGTCATTAAGTGGTATGTCATGTTACTGTTTGCTATCAGGTCTGGACTGGGAAAGCATCGGGACATTGTGGGAAAATGGTGTGTGTGTGTGTGTGGGACCTCTGTCCCTTTATGTTTCATGGTTTAATATGTGGCTACAGGCAGGCCCAAGCGTTTCAGCAAGTCAGCAACCAATGCAGCCTGGAGAGCATTCCAAACACCATTTCCGCGAGCGAAAGCCACGGCGTAAAACTGTACAGGAGAACTGATTGAATCCTGCTGCTTCTGTTTTGACTGTTGTTATGGAAGCCCGCGCATACGCTACACTGTGATTCTTAGCAGCAGGCAGTTGGGGCTTTCGCTTGTCTGAGTTCCTTCCCCTGGTTCCGCACCTGTTCGGTTTTGTTGAGCGACTCGCCGGCGAGTTAAAAAGCCGTCTTGATGGAATGCGAGAGAGGTGAGCGGCGACAAGGGACTGTTTTGCAACCAGAAATCATTATTTCACTTCCTAGAGATTTCCTTCCAGATGTCTCAGGCAAGAAGAGTCAAAGGTTGAGAGCTGGGACCACGACCCTTGCAGAACTGGAAGAAGCTGAAGCTGAAATAAAATCTTAGCGTAAATGTATTCCAGTTTTATTCCAAGTGTTTCCTCTGTGGAGTGCAATCCCCATTATATTCTCACAATAACCCTTTGAGGGAGGTACAGCCCACAGTCACCCTGTTGGCTTCATGGCTGAAGAAGAGTTTTAATTAGGGTGGCCAACCTGCAGGCATGGCCTGGAGATCTCCCGGACTTACACCGGATCTCCGGACTACAGAGATCAGATTTCCCGTGGAGAAAATGGCTGCTTTGGAGGGGTGGGCTCTGTGGCCTTATACCCTGCTGAGGTCCCTCCCCTCCCCAAACCCTGCCTTTCTTAAGTTCAACCCCCAAGTCTCCAGGGATTTCCCAACTCAAAGCCAGCAACCCTAATTTGAACCCAAGTTTTTCTGGTTCCAGGGCAGCACTCTGCATAACAGCCGGGCAGGAAGGTGAGGTGGAACATCTTACCAGCAGCTTGTTGTTGTTCTTCAGTCGCACAGTCAAGTCCGACTCTTCGTGACTCCATGGACCACGTCACGCCAGGCCCTTCTGTCCTCTGTCATCCTCTGGAATTTGCTCAACTTCATGTTCGTTGCATCGATAACACTGTCTGACCATCTCATCCTTTGCCGTCCCCGTCTTCTTTTATCTTCAGTCTTTCCCACCATCAGGGTCTTCTTCAGTGAGTGCTCCCTTCTCATTTGGTGGCCAAAGTATTTGAGCTTCAGTTTCATTATCTGGCCTTCCAGGGAACAGTCAGGGTTGATTTCTTTTAGGATTGACTGATTTGATCGCCTTGCAGTCCAAGGGACTCTCAAGAGTCTTCTCCAGCACCATAATTCCAAAGCATCTATTCTTCGGCACTCGGCCTTCCTTAGGGTCCAACTCTCGCAGCCATACATGACTACTGAGAATACCATTGCTTTAACTATATGGACTTTTGTTGGCAGGGTGATGTCTCTACTTTTTATTTTGCTATCTAGGTTTGCCATCGCTTTCCTCCCAAGGAGCAGGCATCTTTTAATTTCATGGCTGCTGTCACCGTCTGCAGTGATCTGGGATCCCAGGAACGTGAAGTCTGTCACTACTTCCACGACTTCCCCTTCTATTTGCCAAGGAGTGATGGGGCCGGATGCCATGATCTTAGGTTCTTTTGATGCTGAGTTTCAAGCCAACTTTTGCGCTCTCCTCTTTCACCAGCTATTTAATATCTTTTATTACGATTGTCTTTTTCCTGCTTGGAGCAGCAATGGGAGAATTATTTTTTTTAATGGTAACGTTGTCTGCATTGCTACAACACTTCTAGGGAAAACCCAGAAATGTGGTTTTCCCCCAAAGTTTCCAGCAATTCCTAGAGCTGCCTTATGTCAGTTCTGGGTTTTCCCCCAAAGTGACATAACAATGCACCCAGTGTTACACCCTCATGTTCCCACCCCCAGCCCTTCTGCTGGTTGCCAGACCGAAGAGCTGAAGGACAAGACCTAAACAACTCATGACCCTTTCATTGTATTCCTGTGACCTGCATCTCACATCTGCAATCAGGCAACTGTCAGACTCCCCCACAGTATCAACGAAGTACACACTTGTAGAAAGGTTTTACTTTAATTTAAGCTAGAGGTGCATAGACAGGATCACTGTTTGGAATGAGGGGGGAGCAAAGAGCATGGCATGTTATAGTACATTCAAACCACTGAGGCCCAATTGCGGGAGTTCCTGTGCACGCCATCGGGCCTGGGAGCAAACGCTTCTAGGCAGCACACGTTATCTCTTTCTCGCGGTGTTTCGTGAGATCCTCCAAGCAACTAACAAGCAGCAGCAACCACCTGTGGCCTTGAGAGATATAGACGTTTCGGCAGCTACGCAATTAAGCGCATCAACAGGTCTACATTTGAAAGTGAAAGCACGCAAGCGCATATAGAAGGAAGAAAACAAAACATTGGCAGCTTGCTGACAGCAACCCCATGATTCCAACAACTACCACTTGGGCAGGTCCACTTTGCACACGGAAGCTTCTACCTTGAGTAAAACTTTGTTGGTCTTAAAGATGCCACTGGAATCGACCTTTTCTATATATATATACCAAAATATGGAAATATGTGCTACATCGGGGGTGGCCAAACTGTGGCTCGGGAGCCCTTTCACATGTGTTGTGCGGCTCCCGGCAGGGCAGCTGGGGAAGCTAAATATCATGAGCAGACAAATATCATTGGACAAATAAATATCAATATCTGCTTTTACCACTTTTGTTATTATTTTGGCAGTCTCATTTAATGTTAATAAAAAGCAAATTTGCATATTTCCCAGTAAAAACGTAATATTTGTTCATGTCTTGCGGCTCTCAAACATCTGACGTTCATTCTATGTGGCTCTTAGGGTTAAGCAGGTTTGCCCACCCCTGCGCTACGCTATGCTGACTCCATATCAAAAGCAAGTTTTGTTTAAATGATGCACACAATGTTTACTCATAGGATCCTGAGTCTCGACAACAGCAAAAAAAACCCTGGCAAGCTATAGATAAATAAATACAACTTTAAAAAAAAATGTTCTGGAGGTCTGGGGCATCCTGGCCCGTTGCTAAGATGTGGTCATTTGGTCTTTTCAGAAATAAATTAGATTTCCCCCCTTTCATGACTCATGCAATTTTATATATGAATAGGACCAGAGAGAGTCTGTTGTAATTTATTTATTTATTCGATTTGCTATCCCACCCTAACCCCTAAGGGTCTCTGGGCGGCTTACAGAGGGTGCTAATCACATTTACAGAATCTAACCTAGGGCCACAGACATACAGGGGTGGTGACTACCCTACCAGGCACCCTTTTTGTGGCGGATCTTCGATTGTTGTTCTTGCGGGCGGTAGTCGGCGGCGTCCTTCTGGTGCTGGTCTTTGGAGTTCCCTTCTTCCGGCTGTAGCGATTCAATTTCTGGGCCAGGATCACTCGCACTTCCGTGCATGCTCAGCTGCGGCCTCTGTCCCGATGAGGCTCCGGCCTGCTGCGTTGCTCCGCCTCCGCGCCAGTTTGTCCGCCCTCCTTCGCTTGCTCGCTCCTTGCCTCACCAGCCACCATTTTTCCCGTCGCCGTTGCCACTGCTTCGCTTTGCCGCTTGCTGCTGCAAAACAGGGACGGGGGCCCCCCCTCTCTAGTAGCAGGTACCCTTTAGTCTATTCACCCTTTAACAGGCTTTCAAGCCGCTGGGTGGGCGGGAGCTGGGACATAAAGCGGGGCGCTCACCCCGGCCGCAGTGGGGCTCGAACAGCCGAAGCTGTTCGGCCAGATGTACATGCAGGCATCTCTTACCGCCTGCACCACCGCTCCCAATCCATTAAGTAAGTAGGGTTTCCAGCTATGTGTTGGGAACTGCCTGCAGATTTTGTGGATGGAGCCTGAGGATGGTGTGGTTTGGAGAAGGGAGGGATTTTAATGGGGGTATAATGCCCTAGAGGCCACCTTTCCAAAGCGGCCATTTTTTTCCAGGTGAACTGATCTCTGTTGCCGGGAGATCAGTTGTAACAGCTATCACTTGGAAGCTGGCCACCCTGGTTACAAGTTTATACACAGCCCAGTGCAACGATGTTCATACCACAGTGACCTACGACCATATAATGAGCCTACTGGACTAGTAGCATTCTGAAGGGGCTGCGTCCTCTCCAATAAATTCTTTAAAAAGCCCATTTTTGTTGAAGGGAACGCTAAAAAATGGAATGTAGAACAGACAACAGGCAACTTGGGCTCTCAAAATATGCTCTGCATTTACCGCTCTTTATTGGAAGCATAATTCACAGATAACGTCTTCCATGATACTGTTTCACCACAAAATAAAAAAGTGTGATTTTTTTTGGGTGCTAGATATTAAACTTCCTTAATGAGAGAACGAAATGTAATTACTACATAAAACTTAACTGTAAACCAAGCTGTGCTGGAGTTAGTAGGATCCGGAGCCACTGATTTTTCATTACCCAGATTTACTGATCCGCCTTTATGGAAACGGTGGTATATTTTGCGAACTTTCCCCTCCTCTGTCCTCTGGTGCTGCTTTTACGGCTCTCTTGGTGTTATATACTACAGTGCCCCTGGAGAAAAGGAAATATTCCCTGTGTCAGCAAACATTCCTCCTTTCCGACACGTACATCTTTAATTGCCCTTGTTGTTGAGGAATTAATCCATAATGAAGTTCCTTTATATAAAAAAAGGGAGTCATGGCAGTAGTTGAGGCATGTAATCTGTGTTCTGATTAATGGAACATGAGTATATATCCCTGCACTAAGCCAGTGGTGATTTGTTTAGCTCAGGCTATTAGAGTGTGCTGTTGAGATGTTGGAGTTAAGCGGCTAGGCTGAGCAGAGGAAAAGGAGAGGCAAGATGGCCTCCTCACCATCCAAAAGACTATTGGGTTGGATCCAAATTAAATTGGCAGTTTCCATCTATTTCCCCTTCCTGCTGCCGTCTAGGGTTGTCAAATGGGCCCGGGGGGCGGGGAATCCCCCGCTTTGGAGCCCCGATTTCCCCCCGGCGGAATCAGGGCCCGGGGGAACCCCGCCCCCGAAGCTGCATCACCAGAGGTGACGCAGCCACATTGCTGACGTTGGGGCGTGGCTGAGCTCGTCGGGGGGAAAACCGTATGGTTCCCCCCCGACGAGCTCGGCCACGCCCCCAACGTCAGCACGTCACACGTCGCTTTCGGTGACGTGCTGCCGGCGCGCCCAGACAGAGCTACCAGACCCCAGCTCGGCTCCCCCGCTGCAACGGGTGAGTCGAGCTGGCAACCCTACCTCCGGACGTTCTTACATCTTCATCTTTGTGCTGCTCCACACGTATGTGAAGCTCTGTGGCTGGGAGGGAGGCCAAATCCCCATCTCCTCTTGCGCCAGTCAAAGCGCCTTAACCTTTCCTCATAGGGAAAGTGTTCCGACCCTTTTATCATTCGAGTTGCCCTTTTCTGCACTTTTTGTCTTCTGTCTTCTGACATAGAGTTCCTCCAGAGTTGAGGATAGCTGGATTTTTCTCGGGCCGGGGAACACCAGGAGATTCTTATTCACTGGTTGGATATGTGCTGTCCGGGGAAGATCGCTGGGCTGCAGGAGGGGAGTGGGGAGGCAGGAAAGTTCCATTCTGCCATTGGGAGATTTAGTCAGGATCCAACCCGCTAATGTGCTATAATCAGTGGGGCCTCTCGGGGCTAGGCCCCCCAACTTGCTGGCAAGGCCCCCTGACTTCCCATCCAGCCCAGGGCATCACGTCCTCCCCTGGATTAATTTGATTAGCCAGTGCCCCCTAAGAAATTTAAATGCCCCCCCCGACTTAAAACATTCCTGGCTACAGGCCTGGGTATAATGCCCTGTTCTCTGCATACTGGGTGAATCCCACTGCACTTTTTATATAGAAGGTGTGTATTTGGTGCAGTGGTACATCTGTGTATCCATTTTCATCCTGCCCTCCTTCCAAGCAGTGCAATGTGGTATAAGAGGTCCATCCCCCCTCTTCACTTTGCCCTCACAACATCACTGTGTGGTGCGTTAGGCTGTTAGAGTGCCCGATCCAGTGAGAGGGATGACTGAGTGGGGATTTGAACCTGAATGCCCGTGCTCTTAACCACTACACCAAAGTGGATCTGGAGGACAAAAGTGACGCTGTGGTTAGAACACGGCTAAGACATTAGAGGGAATCCTTAAGTGCCTCTGACAGATTGGGTAGGGTCTGTGACTCACTGGAAGAGCAACTGCCTGGCTTGATCCCTGCCATCTCTCGTTAAAAGGACCAGGATGTGAAAGACCTCCACCTGAGACCCCGGAGAACTGTTGCTGAGCGGTCGAGTTAGAACGGTTAAAAGGAAGTACTTCTTCACCCAAAGAGTGATTAACACATGGAATTCACTGCCACAGGAAGTGGTGGCGGCTACAAGCATGGACGGCTTCAAAGGGGAATTAGATAAGCATATGGAGCAGAGGTCCATCAGTGGCTGTTAGCCACAAGGTATAGATAGGGACTCTGGGGCAAGTGATGCTCTGTCATCTTGGTGCTTGGGGGGGGGGGTCAACAGTGGGAGGGCTTCTAATGTCCTGGCCCCACTGGTGGACCTCCTGATGGCACTGGTATTTCTGGCCACTGTGTGACACAGAGTCTTGGACTGGATGGGCCTTTGGCCTGATCCAACATTGGCATCTCTTATGTTCTTATGTTCTTATGCCAGTCTGAGTAGGCAGTTAATGGCCACGATGGACAAATGGTTTGATTCAGTAGAAGGCAGCTTCATCTGTGGTGTTCTGTGGTACATGACCTGATGTTATTGTGCTGAGTTTTGCTGTCCGTACACCACAATGCCAGCCAGCCCTAATAGGTTGAGGGGAAAGCTGAATGTGATGGAAACGGATCTTATTTCTTGATAACCGCGAGATCTTATGGGGACAGAGCAGGAGATGCAAGACTGTAGTTCAATCCCAGCCACCCCTAATAGGTTGGGGGGAAAGCTGAATGTGATGGAAACAGATCTTATTTCTTGATACCGCGAGATCTTATGAGGACAGAGCAGGAGATGCAAGACTGTAGTTTTTGGTAGCGGCACGCATGCACTTTTAACTTCAAGTCCCAGCCTTGGGCTACATTCCCTTCAGAGGTGAGGACGGTCTGTATCTGAACTAGATGCCTCTGGATGTTGCAGCTTCAAGGCCCACCTGTAGTTAAATGGCTGCTGTTCGCCGCAGAGCCCAAGGAAAGCTGTATTTTTCCAATTACAAATGGAAGAATCCACAGGGCGGTATTGAATTAATTGACATCCAGCCATGCATGAGTAATCCTGCACTTCGCAATGTAAATAACGAGTGCTTAAGGAACGGTTAGAATAAAGATGATTTTTTTTTTGTATTTATTGAAATTAACCCAACATCCGGAGCAGTGTCTGTACACAGGGAGGGGGGGGAAGGAGAAAGAGAAATGATCGTTGAACAAAATTCAAAATGCCGCCTCTACCAAGAAGTACTTCTTCCGTGCTACACTGTGTGCCGTTTGTATTTAAAGGAAAAGACATTGGAAGAATAATTGTGTCCCCCCCCTCCGCTTTAGCATTTAACTGCTTTAACGTTGCCATCCAAAACGGGAAAGAAAAATGGGTTGTAAATGGTTTTATTTAACTAATTACATGGTTAGGTGCCTAATTTAAATAGTGGCTTGATTTGTTAATAAGTTGCTTAAATTAATAGTGTGTGTGGGGGAGTTTCAGTGCTTTTGTAATGTTCCTGCCATTTAAATAGCTCCTGCTGTTGGAATCAATCAATACAGTATAGAACATGAAAGCTAACAATTTTTCAGGAAATATAATTGAAATTTCGGAAAGAGACTTTTTTTCTCGAAAGTTCTTGTGTTCCTCTGGGCTGGTGCATTCTCTGCCAGTACTGAATGTTCAAAATTTGAGTGGGGAGGTATGTTGACCTCACCCACTTCCTTCCCTCAGAGGCAAGTTTTCCCCTCCATTTTTCTCTCCCTTTCTGACTGCGTTTCTGAAGAAATGTGGTTGTCCCACCCTGTCACAGGATGAAATTTTGCTGCTGGCTCAGCTCAGGAACCTGAGGGAAGGGTCAAAACCCTCCTTTAACTTAAACCACTGAAATGGCACTCGAGGCTTTTAAAAGTTCAAAAATAACAAAATAGAGGGAAAAGGTGAGATGAAATCAGGGGTAAAAGGCCTGAGGTAAACCAATGAAGAACTCCGAAGTAAATCAGTACAGGCACAGACTACCGTTTGTATGTTTTAAGCAACTGAAAGTTTCTTAAGCTTTTCACAGTGACTTAGAATCTTTTAAGATGAGAGACTTTTGTGTCAGTGTTTCCTAAACATGCCAGGATACTTTCTTGAGTGCATTTGACTCTTCTGGTTTCCAGAAGGCAGGGATAGACTATCCACTGGAGGGCCAACACCAGGGCACAGAGGCCAAGGCCTTCATAAGAACATAAGAAGAGCCCTGCTGGATCAGATCAGTGGTCCATCTCATCCAGCATTCTGTCTCAAGCAGTGGCCGACCAGTTCCTCTGGAGGGCCCACAACAGGGCACAGAGGCCAAGGCCTTCCCCTGGTGGTGCCTCCTGGCTCTGGGATCCAGAGGTTTAGTGCCTCTAAATGTGGACGTTCCTCTCTAGTCACCATGACTCTATTTAGTCCCCTTTTAAAGTTGTCTGTTCCTGTGGCTATCACTATGTTCTCTGGCAGTGAATTCCACATTTTAATCATTCTCTGTGTAAAGTATTTCCTTTTGTCCGTCCTGAACCTCCTGCCCATCAGCTTCATTTGAGGACCTCGAGTTCTAGTATTTGGGGAAGGGGGAGAAATAAAGTTTCTCTTTTGTCAACTCTCTCCACTCCATGCCATCAAGGAGGTGAACGGATTAAAACAGAATAGAATCAAGATGGGCACCATGTTTGGGGGCCCATGATCTACCCAAAATGAATCAAAGGGACTGAGTGAGTAGCCCCATAGACTCACATGGCTTAATTTCCCCCCTCTGCCTGATGGTTATACAAATTGGATTGTGTTTGCTGTAGGCCCTTTTTATTGCCCGGATTAATTTGATATTGTTTCAGAAAGGCATCTGCTTGAATATTTAACAAAAGCAACAGAGCAAGTGACTAGACAACATTAAAAAATATGGCTCTTCCATAATTTATGCTCCCCGACGCTGTTAGCACGCTTCACTTCATCACCTGCCTCTGTGGCAGCCGCTGGATGCTTCCAATCTCATTAAGCTATTTATTCATTGTAATGAGTGACTTTTAATGTGTTGCGTTGGGGTCATGCCATGCTGGACCTTTCAAAAACTGTGGGTTTTTCCCCCCTTTTCTTTTTTTTTAACCGTGTTTCAATGTTTGCACAAATTAATACTTCTTATTACCGCCTTGGTGGTTGAGTTGACACTGTTTTGTACATTAATCATGTTTGTCTCGACTTCATCCCACTCTCCTTCTGTGCTAGCATTCTGAGCCACCTTGTTACTTGATGGAGATGTCGTCATCCTGCTGGCTCAGCCTTACCTCCCAATGTGCATAGGAGCGGCGTTAGCCCACTTTCACCGGGCAAAGCCCCGCGGATGCACCTACATTCTTTGCTGACATGCTCAGTGGACAGGTGGGAGGAAATGGGTGAGGTGCAGATGGGGTGGAACAGCATGAGGAATTTCAGACAGACGATATAATCCGGAAGAGGAACGGTTCCCAAACGGTTTCTGGTCTGTCATTTCAGACAGAACCATTTTAGAACCGGTTCCCTACCGGAATATATTTGTAATTTCAGACACAAATGCTTCTGTCCCGTTTAGGAAACAGGGCTGAAGCGTTTTACCTGTCAACCGCTTCCAAGTAGTCTTCAGTTTCCTCTCCCGGTTCCGATGCACTTTTCCCTGCCGTTTTTCACCCGCGCGGGCGATCTCCGACTTTTTTTAAAAAAAGTTTGCTTTATAGTGTTATAGCGCTATTGCACTATAACGCTATAACGAAACAGCAGTATATCAACCCCATTGGAATGCCTGGAGTGTTTTTTTATAGTGCTATAGAGCAGACATTAAAAAAAAGCCAGAGATCGCCCGTGTGGACAAAAAATGGTGGGGGAAAAGCAGTGCAGTCTGAAATGGCAAACCACTTCAGATCCAGCTCTTTACCAGAAGGGGAAAGCCATGTGTGAAATGGCAGCCCTATACCGGTTTACTCCATGACGGATCAAAAACAGCTTCAAAACAGGTTAAAAAGGGTAATGTGAAATTCCTCCATGTCTTGACCTTGATGGCCTGGGCTAGATGGAACTCATCAGATCTTGGAAGCTAAGCTGGGTCAGGCTTGGTTCGGTTTTGGATGAGAAACTACCAAAGAAGTCCAGGGTCGCTACACAGAGGCAGGCAATGGCAAACCACCTTGGTTTGCCTCTTTCCTTGAAAACCTTATGGGGTTGCTGTAAGTCATCTGCGATTCGACAGCACTTTGCAGACACACACGGAACAGCATCCGTTGACACCAGGACATCATTTCCAGTTCTGTAACAGAGAGTGATGTCACCACATCGCTAGACGCTCTAGGACAGAGGTGTCAAGCTCATTTCTTACAAGGGCAGGATCTGACGTCAATGTTACTTTGTCAGGCCGGGCCATGTCTGCCATAAAATGTAATGCCAGGTACTAGAGATACAGACTTTCTAAATGACACAGGCAAACCCAGTTAACAATATTATTTTCTACTCAGCATACAAACAGGAGAAATTGATTCCTAGGAGTGAATGCAGTTGTTTTACTAGGGAATCCAGAAAAGCCCCCATAAATGTATTTAATCATATGCAAGACTAGTTTTCCCCCCAAGGGATACCATACCCACCCCCTAGCCATTTCTTTTCATTTCTTGACAGCTTCAACCACACACACCTCACTGTGAGTGCCTGTGTGCCCCCCAAGCAGCCTCCGGCCTTCCCTCCTTGAGTGGGCTGGTTCCGCCCCCCCCCAGCCATATGTTTGACACCCCTGCTCTAGGATTTCCCTAAAACTCAATGTTTCCACTATAGAGTTTTGGTTTAATGCTAGATTGGTAGGTGATACCGTAACATTGTTTCTGGTTCTACAGCCAGGAGTGATGTTGCTATGTTGTGGGGTGCTGTTCAGGTGAGCCTCTGCCCTTACTTTTGGGGATTGCAGACTGAAGGCTGGCCACCCTGGCCGTGCATGATACGAGGCATCTGTCTGTGTGTTGTTCATGTGCCACCTGGCATGAAACAGATGTGAAGGAAATGGAAGAGACTCAACATGAGCTGGGTAGCTGCCGCCTGAAGGCCTCGATTCGCAGCCTCTTTCCTCTTGTCTTACCCGGCCCCAAGTGCATTTGTGGAAAACTAACCCTTTGTGGAAAGATTAGAGGTAGAAGAAAGTTGGATCTGCACACTTTGTGTCTGTGCTTGACAGGGACAATGGTTCATGCTGTGGGTGTCATCAGTAGTGCCCTGGTGCTGTTCTCTTTTAAAAAATGGGAATCCACAGCGCCTTTGGATTTCCAGTTGCTTCTTTGCAATCTTCTCCGACACAGCCTCCTTTTATTTTCTCTCTCTCTCTCAAAATAGAGAGTCGAATGGCTGTTTGCCCGGAGAAGGATGGACAGGACTCAAAATAGGTCAATGGAGATGCTGTTGAGTTATGTCGTCGCTCGTGTCATGGGAGGCAAATGCTTCCCTTCCTAGAGCAGACGACAGGAGACCTTTGAGACTGTTGAAACACATTCAGTGTGTCACATACTTTTGATTAGAGACAATTTCTGATTCCTCATCTCTTTAGGGTTTCAGCCAAAAAAAGAAATAAATCTGTTTCCGTTTTGCTTCTCCCTTGTGCAAAACTGAACGCACGGCTCTTCATTTTCACAGCACATTTATTTGCACAGGGTTTTTTTTTATCACCCTTAAATGGAGGGATTGTTCAGCATTTGTGCCTCCCTAAGTTGGCGCTGTTCATGATACTATATGTCTAAATAACGTACATTGTAGCCCAGGCCCGTAACCAGGATTTTTAAAGTTGGGGGGCAATGTCTTGGGGGGGGCACTGGCTAATTGAATTAAAAGAATACCTGGCTCCTTCCCCACACCTGCCACCGCTCGGGGGCCCTGGGCTGGATGGGAAGTCAGAGGGGCTCGCCAGTACGTTAGGGGGCCTAGCCCCGAGATGCCCCACATTAGCTACAGGCCTGTTGTTGCTGTCTGTGACATTGTGCAAGTTGAAATCAGCCTGTGATGAGAGGGAGAATGCAATATTGTGTTTACCCTCCTTTCTGCCTAATCACAATCACTGGCTCATGAACATGAAGTCTGTAAACACATAGGAAATATGTACAGGGCTATTTTTGGGCTGGAACGCACAGGAACAGAGTTCCGGCTGGCTTCAGAGTTGGCCACGCCCACTACAACCAAAGCCTCTGCATGCGTGCCTACAGCGGGAAGGCCTGGAGAGTGACCCCTATGGCTCCAAGGTGGACAGGCAAGGGGGCCCCCTGGAAGGCTTTCCATGGCCTGTCCAAGGGCCAGCTTGCCCGGGCTCCCCCCCCCCCCCCACCCCTGGGGGCTCAGGGAAGCAAGGGAAGGCATAGGGGTGTGGCCTAATATGCTAATGGGCTGTGCTGTCAGGGGTGTGACCTAATAGGCTAATAAATTTCTGCTGCTGGGTGTGGCCTATTATGCTAATGATTTCCTGCTGGGCTTTTTCTACAAAGAAAAAAAGCCCTGGAAAGACACATGCGCAGACTGTGTCCCCATAACCAGGAACACTTTTTACAATGTTCTGGAATGGATGATGGGGACAAAGCCAATGTACGGATGCTTCCAGTGTGTGTAGACTCCATGCTCTGAGCCCACAGTTACATTTCAGTAACCCTGGCACGAGGCGGCCTGCACGCTTGTACCCATTCCCACTTTAATCATGTTGATTTCTTCTATATCATGTCGGTGTGTACAACTACTCTAGATGCTGCATGGGGCGGGGGCTGTGCCTTAGTGGTGGAGCATCTTGCTTGGTATGCCGAAGGTCCAATCCCCAGCATCTCCAGTTTAAAAGGGCCAGGCAGTAGGTGACGTGAAAGAGCTCTGCTGGAGACCTCAGAGAGCTGCTGCCAGTCTGAGTAGACAATGCTGACCTTGATGGACCAATTGCTTCATGTGTGTGAATCATGTGTTTGCTCATCTAGAAATTCACCACCCTTTTTCATGAGCCAATTTTCATGTTGTAGGTTCCTTGGAGCACAAACTTATAATGGTGCACTGAGTAAAGGACTAGATGTTGGTGGTGTTCCATAAATAATAATACAGTGTGTCCTACACATTTAAGAGAAAATGTTTCATTTGGGGGAGAGAAAGAAGGAAACAGTGGCTGGGGTACCGAACAGCCAGTGGAAAAGATCGTACCCTGAGTTTCTTCATTACCCCTCTCCCTGTCCCTGGCAGATCACAACGGAAAAGAATACCAATTCAAATTCTTTATCATGGTTTAGTAGAGAATGCAAACACCAACGGACTGAAAGTGCTGATGTTTCTCCCACGACTATAATCAGTTAGCATTGTTTGCATTCAATACCTGTTTTTAACAGCTTGAGATGATGAGTCATCCTGGGTGCACACCTTTCTTTTAAACATTCATTTCCGAGAAGAAAATCGAGATGAATTGGAAGATGTTTCTTACATGGGCACAGTCTGTGTGTGGGGGGGCACAGACTTTAGTTGCTGAACTTGGGTGGTTGGTGGCCATCTAAGTCTGCACTAGGAATATTTGTTGTTGTTGTTGTTCAGTCGCACAGTCGAGTCCGACTCTTCGCAAACCCATGGACCAGATCCCGCCAGGCCCTCCTGTCTTCTGCCGTCCTCTGAAGTTTGCTCAATTTCATGTTCGTTATTTAGGAATATTTAGGGGAGTTAAATTATGTTATCGGATACCCCATGTTATCGGATACCCCAGACATTTGTTGTTATTGTTGTCGTTGTTTAGATTTCTGAATCGCCCCATCCCTGAGTGCACAGGGCTTCCGGTGATTTACAACAGGTTGAAAAAATACAAAATACAAATTAAAAATCAGCAGTTAATCTCAATTACTCAGTCTCCAGATGACGTTTGTAATTTAACTTAAGAACCTGTTCTGAGTTGTTAATAAGAACATAAGAACATAAGAGATGCCAATGTTGGATCAGGCCAAAGGCCCATCCAGTCCAACACTCTGTATCCCACAGTGGCCAGAAATACCAGTGCCATCAGGAGGTCCCCAGTGGGGCCAGGACATTAGAAGCCCTCCCACTGTTGACCCCCCCCCAAGCACCAAGATGACAGAGCATCACTTGCCCCAGAGTCCCTATCTATACCTTGTGGCTAATAGCCACTGATGTACCTCTGCTCCATATGCTTATCTAATTCCCTTTTGAAGCCGTCCATGCTTGTAGCC
>NW_015161966.1:380064-384355 GCF_001447785.1 Gekko japonicus
AAAGGCTGAAAGAGTTGGGAATGTTTAGCCTGGGAAAGAGAAGGCTAAGAGGGGACATGATTGTGGTCTTCAAGTATCTGAAGAACTGTCACGTAGAAGATGGAGCAGATCTATTCTCTCTTGCTCCGGATTGCAAGACTAGATCTAATGGGTGGAAATTACAAGGGAGTGGTTACCGGCTAAGTATCAGGAACTTCCTAACTGTCAGAGTGGTTGAGCAGTGGAACAGTCTGCCTCGGGAGGTGGTGGATGCTCCTTCACTGGACATTCTCAAGCTCTCAAGGCTGGACGACCATCTTCCGGGTATGTTGTAGGGCTATCTTCCGGCTATGCTCCTGCAGAGTGCAGGGGGTTGGACTAGATGACCTGCAAGGTCCCTTCCAACTCTAACATTCTATGAAAGTAATATACTGTAGTTTTGGGATATCTCGATTTGTGATTCATTTTATGTTTGGTTCTTTTACGTATTTGTTTAATGTTCTCCCTTTTATAATGCCAGTAAAGGTAAACTAACTAACTATGCTGCCGGTAGGGTTGCTAGGTCCTCCCCGGCCACTGGCGGGGGAGGAGGGGCTGGGTTGCCAGATCCAGGTTGGGAAACTCCTGGAGATTTGGGGATGGAACCTGGGAGGACGGGGACCTCAGTGGGGTACAGTGCCACAGAGTCCACCCTCCAAAGCCTCCATTTTCTCCAGGGGAACTGATCTCTGTAGTTCGAAGATGAGCTGTAATTCCGGGGGATCCCCAGGTCCCACCTGGAGGCTGGCATCCCTAGCTGCCACAAGTTCATCCTTTCCCTGACATCCTGATTCCTTTTACTTACCAGGATATGGGGCCTTGTAGTGGGCACAGCAGAACGGCCTCTAAATAGGGTCTCTGTGTTGCCATGGCTCTATTTATACTGAGCCTGAATGATAGAATCATAAGGTTGGAAGGGATCTTCAGGGGTCATCTAGTCCAACCCCCTGCACAATGCAGGGAATTCACAAATACCCCCCACACACACACACAACCCCAGTGACCCCTGTTCCATACCCAGAATATGACCAAAAAAAACCCCCCCTCCAGGATCTCCAGCCAAACTGGCCTGGAGAAAAATTGCTTCCTGACCCCAAAGTAGCAATCAACATTTCCCTGGTCGTGTCAGAAAGGACCACGAGAACTAAGCACTGAGGCAATCCATCCTGCCTTCCCTCTCATGATCTGCTCGAGTTCACAGAATCTGCATTGCTGTCAGAGGGCCATCTAGCCTCTGCCTGAAAACCTCCAAAGAAGGAGAGCCCACCACCTCCCAAGGAAGCCTGTTCCACTGAGGAACCCCTCTAACTGTCAGGAAGTTCTTCCTCATGTTTAGCCGAAAACTCTTTTGATTTAATTTCAACCCGTTGGTTCTTGCCTGACCTTCTGGGGCAACAGAAAACAACTCTACACCATCCCCAATACGACAGCTCTTCGAGTACTTGAAGATGGTTATCGTATCACCTCTCAGTCGTCCCCTCTCCGGGCTAAACAGACCCAGCTCCTTCAGCCTTTCCTCATAGGACTTGGATGTCCAGAAGACGGATTGCAAGATACGGAAAACAGTTCAATCTAGCATCTCGAGGCGTCCAATAACAATGCAGTACGGTGTACAGTGGCTATTATACTGTGCAAACAGTAGATGGTCTAAGGTGTGAGAGTGGATTACAAAAGTACAAGAGCGCGGTTCAAGCAAGATGATACTTGCAATAAATGTAGCAGTAGACTACAAGCCTATTCCCTTGTAACTGCACCTTCTTGAACTGTTCCATTAGACCGCCGTCCTGACCCTTTTATAAAGATGTCGTCCTGAACATTTCTGTTTTGCACCTTCTGCAGAAAGACAGACGTGCAAGAGGCCTCCTGACCTCCACAAGGTAGGAGCCCCAACAGCGAACGCACATGTACGGGCAGTTGCTCTTACCTGTTTTGCTGTATACATGGCAGGGTCTGTTTACCTGTCTACATTCAGGCAGGTTTCTACCTGGTTTGTTAATGACCAGGGCTTTTTTTGTAGAAAAAGCCCAGCAGGAACTCATTACCATAACAGGCCACACCCAACAGCAGAAATTTATTAGCATATTAGGCCACACCCCATGCCTTCCCTTGGCTTGCCCGGGCACCCTGTGGCTGTGGGGAGGCCGAGCAAGCTGGCCCTGGGACAGGCTGGGGAAGGCATCCTTCCAGGGCCCCCCCTGGCCCACCTGCCTCGGAGTCGCCTGGGAGGGGGTCGCTCACCAGGCCTTCCCTCTGTAGCCACGCACGCAGAGGCTTTGGCTGTAGTGGGTGTGGCCAACTCTGAATCCAGCCTGAACTCCGTTCCTGTGCGTTCCTGCCCAGAAATAGCCCTGTTAATGACACTTTGTACCATGTCTTAGAATCCTGATGTAGCACGAGCCAGAAAACCTATATCTAACCCGCCTGCATTCAGACATCACGATACATCTTTATGTTCTCCAGATTATTGTAGCTGATCCATTGTTTGCCGTCTTCTGTTCAGTATCCTTTGTCGACAGGTTGAAGTGGCTCTAGCGCACCTTCTCTCTCCTTTTCCTCTGTTTTCTCTCTTTCAAACAAAACAAAAGCCGGCTGTGTTCCACAATGTATATTTTATTGCCTTGCTATTTAGTCACCTTTCGGCACCCTCGATTCTTCAGTGTGTTTTGTGAAACGTCCCTGAGGGCAAACTGGTAGGGGGTGCTGTGTGTGTATAATAATTAGTGCTTTCAGTAGAAGTCTGCCATTCAGGTACATGGAGAGGAGTTCAGCAAATTGTTACAGGAAGACAATGTGAAATCAACACACTGCGAACCTTCCGAGCCTCTCATCCTCCCAGGAGCCGAGTTCGCTGTACAGTACACAAAACAATGTTGTCTAAATCACAGGAAGATGGGAAGGGAGGGGGGGAAGCCTCACGTAATTTCTTCGCCCATGTACACATTTGCTGGCTCTCCTGTTTTCGGGATTCAAATCCAATACCTGGAAGGGGAGAAAAACAGAGATGTCCTGTGTGAGCTTTCATTAGAGTCTTGTCTCGCTCTTTTCATATTGTAGAGGTGATTTCTGTTTCCCTGCTTTCTAATTTGTTTCAGTTAGATGCTTTCTTTTCCCCCCTCCCCATTTCCTTTTGCTGGGAGAGAGGTCATTTGGGATTTAACTTTTTTTTTAAAGAAAAACATTCACCGTTTGATAACGAATTTCCAAGTTGACCATCGTGTGCTGCCTTTTCACGATTAGAAGAAAGAAACTCTTTGACGCATAATTAAAAGATGTGCACCAAAATATAGACAATTCTTGGTGTGTATTGTGCAGAACAGAAATAATTGGCATGTTAGGTGTGATTTCCTTCAGGTTTTGTGAGAGAACTCTCGCTTTGCATGCCAAGGTGATTAAAAGTGGATTTTAAATACCTTTTTTTGGCTGCCTCCGCTAGTTCCTGTACCTGTGCTGAGACTGGGAGCCACTAAGTGCTACTTCTGAGTCAAAGGTTGCTAAAATGAATGGAGGCCTTGCTTGCGAGGAGGCCTTTTTGGTGGCTTAGATGTCATTGGGCTGTCTTGGTTCTAGGGCTGTAATTATCAGAGAACGCTAAAGTTTTCTCTTACCGTCTTATGTTTTTTAGCTCATGTAAAACAGTAATTCATACTCCAGAAGAAAAAAGCTGGAAAGGTATGGTTCTGCCGAAACACAAGACCTGTGGAAGATCAGGGAAAGGGTACATCTAGTCTTAATGTTCTGTTTCCAGCAACACCCAACCAGATCCCCCTGAGAAATTCATATTCAGGGCATGAAAGCAGCCGCCTTACCTCTTGTCTGTCTCCTGTAGAGTTGCCAGGTCTTACCTGGCTGTTGGCAGGGGTCCCCAGTCGTCTGTCTGGGAGTCCTTTGTCCAGGAGCCAGGGGGGGGGGGGGAGCCCCACCTGGCCTGTAGCAACAGTGGGGCATTTTGGGGGCTGGCCCCCCAACTTCCTACCAAACCCCCCCCCACATTTCTCTCCCGCCCAAATTTTGGGCCCTGCCCTCCCAACTTCCTACCAAGCCCCCCCCGAGTTTCCCTCCAGCCCACCCCCCTGACTCTCTGGGCCTCCTGGTGGACTCCCCCACTACCGCTGCCCCTTCCCCAAGTGGGGCTTGCTCGAATGTGACTTCCCCGCATGCCAGCTCCATCCCAGGCTGGCAGTTAGGGGGGGAGAAGAAGAAGAGGAGGAGGAGGAGGAGACTGGATTTATACCCTGCCCTTCACTCAGAGTCTCAGAGCGGCTTACAAACTCCT
>NW_015161966.1:386560-393568 GCF_001447785.1 Gekko japonicus
TAATAATAATAATAATAATAATAATAATATACTTTATTGTCATTGTACATAGTACAACGAAATTAAAGCTGCAGTCATTTCGGTGATCTACAACAATATTCATATACACTCACACGCCATTCACTACTGTCCCATAACTCCCTTAAGGTTCACATAACAACTTAAAACCACCAGTGTCACCCAAATTCCAATTTCATACAGCATTTAAGGCAATAATAGCTCTCAAATAAAAACTATTATTAATAGAGTTGCCAGCCTCCAGGTGTAGCCCGGAGTTCTGCTGGGAGAACATGGCTGCTTTGGAAGGTGGATCCTATGGCATTTATACCCTGCTGAAATCCTTCCCCTCATCAGCCCCCCCTGCCGCCACCCTTCTGAATTTCACAACCTGCCCTAAAACTTGACAGGAGGTAGAAGAGAAACACAGACTGGGATTTGCACTCAAGCTGAGAGTTGTTACTTGAACAACCACAGTTTGTTGCACTGTGCACCACTTAAACCAAGATTTATTGTGTTCTCAAAATGCCACCTTTGCTAAAATGCCTTCTGCTCAGCTCTGTGAGACAGACTGAATGCATGTTATTTAGTCTTCTGGCAAATTAAATTGCTGCACTTTGGAACAAGTTTCCAATGCTTTATCCTCCCTTGATGCTGGGTGACCTGTCATCCACTCCGATAGTGCTACGGAGAGCCAAGCCCCTGTAATACAGGCTTTCAGCAGACACCCATCATCTTCCTGATATGCATTTTGATAACACGATTTAATGACTACATATGCAGAGGGGAGGTGTAAACAAAACTTCCTGCTGCCCTGTTTGAATTGCTACCCTTCCCTGTCATTGATGCTAGCAGCCTAATAGCCGGAGCTAACATCGTTTTTTGAGTGGGGCGGAGCTGAGAAAAGTGCAGGGGGGGGGGAAGGGGTTATCAAAGGAAAATGGGAAGCTATCGTTCCCTGCTTGGCTCGCTGCACAGCACATTAAATCTGACAACTGCCTCTGATCAGGCGGGGCCTGTTGCAAGGATTTGAACTCAGCGGCTCGTTGTCAGGCTCCTTCTAGGAACAGCAGCCGTTTCTGCCGATGACTGATTAAGAGTGGCACTGCTGTCACTTTCTGTAATGACCCAGAATGACAACTTCTTGGGTCCCATTAAAAAAAATAACTTTTAGTGTGCTGTATGGGCTGTAGGAAATTAAAGAAGTAGTGAAATGCTTTCTCTGCAGCGTGGAATGTCGTGACTATAACCTTCCATGACAGATTACCCACGTGGAGTCAGAAGAGGAAGAACAAAACAGGAGGAGGACAACTTTGGCATTCCCCTCGACCTGTAGATTTTGTTTTATTTTGCCTAGTCAGCAAGTTTTTGTCACTGCCAAGCATCGCTGTGTGCAAAGGGAAAACGTGAATAGAAAATATAGGTCTAAACCAACTAAGTAAATGCAGAGTGTTAGCATAAACTGGATTCGAAGGAGGTTAGGGGGGGACAAAATTGTGTTATTTTGTAACAATGTGGTTTTTCATTTAAAAGGGAATTGGGATTGGGATTTTCAACATGGCCTCATGTGTGGATACTTAAATCTAGAGACTGGTGCCGTGAACAGACGGGATAGATCTCTCCTTATATATAATTGAATAGTGGGTGCCAAAGTTCTAATTCTAAAATGCACTCCCTTAGTGTATGGCTGATGGCACTGCTCCTCAGCATATATCTCCACCAATCAGAAGGCAAAGCCCGGGTCCCGCCCACACCACAACTGCTGCGACAACCTGGTCTTTTGCATATGGAAGCTGATTGGACTTCAGTCCATTCCACACCTCAAACTCCCCCCCCCCGCAAGGCAGTTGGAATTTTCAGTTGCATAACATACCTCATGGGGAGAGGAGAATGGGTAACAATGGTTACCACTCTCCAGGTGAGGGCTACAGATAACTCAAACATACAAATGCTCTTCAGGTAGCACAGATCAGTCCCTCTGGAGAAAACAGTGGACTCTGTCATTAAACCCTGCTGAGGTCGCCACAGGAAACTGACACTGTTTGCCCAAAGCCAGAGCACTCTCCCAGAGCCTCTTTCTAGATCTCGTTGTATTTATTTCCGCAACGGGCATTATTTCTAGTATTTCTATATAGCTGAGAAAAAGCTGAACTGGAATCCTTTGCAAAGGCAAGACTTTTCTGTGAAGTGTGCAGAAATGTGGCATGAAAGGATCTGCATTGATGCTCCCCGACTTTTTGATGCAACTCAGTCCAGTTTAGGTTAGTGCTGTCCTGTGGCCCACTATGGATGTGCAACTGCTAAGACCAGTGGCAAGGGGCTCTAATGCCACACCCTGGAATATTGACCTAGAACAGCTATTGCCCCTAAAGTGAGGCTCAGGAAGTTGGAGGAAAGTTTTGACATAGAGACTTGGAGAAGACCCGTTCATCTGTGAAGGAGCATTTTTCATTCTTATCTTGGAAGAAGCTGGTGGTGAATTGGAAGGGGGGTTTTTTTTGGGGGGGAGGGGATATATTTACCCATGAATAGGATTGCCTGATCTGGGTTAGGAAACACCTGGAGATTCTGGAGGTGGCCTGAGGAGGGTGGGGTTTGGGGCACTGTTCCCTCTAAGCTGAGTTAGTGTGAGCTAGCTCACCGTTTTTTAGCCCCCAGCTCATACATTTTTGTCTTAGCTCAGGAAGGATGGCTCCAGAGCAAACTAATTTATGCAGGAGCCAAATCACTCGCTCACAACTTCAATGCCAGTAGCTCATAAAGTAGAATTTTTACTCACAAGACTCCACAGCTTAGAGGGAGCATTGGTTTGGGGAGGGAAGGGACCTCAGGGGGTCATAATGCCGTACATTCCACCCTCCAAAACAGACATTTGCTCCAGGGGAACTCGTCTCTGTTGTCTGTAGATCAGTTGGAATACTGAGAGATCTCCAAGCCCCACCTGGAGGTGGCAACCCTAGCCATGAAGCAAGAGAGGCCCTAATAAATTTATTTACTTTCAAGTATTTACATGAGATGCCACTCTGTTCCTGGCTTCCCCCTTTATCCTTCATTTTAAACAGGAATGCTTATGTACCCAACCGGTTTAAGTTGTGGTCAGTGTGCCAGTTATAGAAACACAGCCAAATTGTTAGCCATCAGCTTGGTTTTTCACAAACAGTTTGAGTCTATTCATCAGGAAACTTTTCACATATTCAAACAGTACAGCAGGGTGCCCTTGGTAGTATTTTACCCATGTACCTTCTCCCACAGCCCTCTGGGAGTCTTACTTTCCCCACTCTCACAACAAAACTGTTGTCAGTACACACTGTTTGACAGCCATTGTCTAAATAAGTTGTGAGCAAATCAATCAGTCAGCGAGTGGTTATAATAACCTTTTTTTTAAAAAAACCCTTGCTGTTTGGTTTTCATTTAAGTCATTGTTATTGTGCTTATTTCATGCATGCACATTTTTGCATGGCCTTATGGGGGGAATTCAAATGTGTCTGTACAATTACTGCTGTCTCAAAGCTTCTACTTTTCTGCTGCCAACATTGATCTTCTAGTGCTGCTGCCATAAATTGTTGGCATATAGCTTTTTTCAAGATGTATTTTTTTTAGTTAAGACTACTACTTAGGTGTCTCTATGTGCCTTTTGTGTCTGCCCATGAACTAGATAAGCATACATCAAGTGATCCTTCATCTGTATGCAAAGGAGTTTGATCAAGATATGTGTACCTTGTGGTTGTGCTGATGTCGAAATTCTCAGTATTCCTACTTCTAGTATCCCTTTTCTCTCAAGTAGGGTATACAGTGTGATCACACTGAGCATTCATATAAGTTGAACTAAGATTGACATTGTATTCATTCATGTGGTGACTCTGAAAATAAACTTGCAGTTTTGTTGTCATTACTCTTCAATAAAAGAATTCTCATATTGAAGTTCAGCTCACCTTCTTCAGTTGTGTCAGTGTGATCAGAAAGTGGAAAGGAAGAAGAACTCCCTACATTTGCCAAGGTTTCAGTGTATGGTGGGTTACCAAAGTATTCTCCTTAAGAATTCTTTTTATAGGCGGTGGTATTCCTGCAGAGTCCTATTATTAGCTGAACGCGATGGGTTTCTCTGCATATTTTTATTTAAAAACAACTCTGTACTTAATATCTGCAACAAAAACCAACCTCGTGATGAGAGTGCAGATCCTTTGCCCCATATTTTGTCGGAAATGAAATTGCCTCGAATATTAAAATTAGCACTTTTTTAATAACAGAAATGTGATATCGTCCATTGAAGTCGGGCTTGAATTTATCTTAGGCCTGTATATGTCATGGCCCTTGAGTATTTATGGAGTAGTTTTAAAAGTTCATTAAACTCGAGAGATTAGATATTGCCCCGAGCAGTGCTCCATAAAAGAGAAAAAATATAGTGCTATTACTTGGCAAAATGTTGTGCTATGTTGTTAATTTAACTCCCCTGAGTTCTCATCTTCTGATTCAAAAGACATTTCCACGTGCTGTTAAATTTGACATTTTCAAAGAATCTCGGCCTGTGTCTCGAAAGCTTTCACCAGAAATTCAATATTGCACGTTCGTTTCTGAAGGGGGAAAGGGAGGGGGGAGGCCGAGGACAGCTGCTTCAGCCTACAATTCCTTGGAAATGTCAAGTACATTGGTCTCTTCCATTTATCTGTCTTCTTTTTTACTACGTTGCTCGAGTTATCCCCCCCCCCCCCCACGAAGCCACCACAGAGTCAAAGGTATAATGGAAAGTACCTGGACGTTTGTACCCTGCTAAGATTAGAAAAGGGGCCGCAGTGGCTCAGAGGTTAAGATGCTGAGCTGCAGGCCGGAAGGTCTGTAGCTCGGCAGGTCCAGATCTGAGTGCCGCGTGACGGAGTGAGCTCCCATCTCTGGCCCCAGCTCCTGCCAACCTAGCAGTTCGAAGGCAAGAAATTGCAAGTAGATAAATAGGTACTATTTTGGTGAGAAGTCATGCCAGGTACTATTTTGGTGTTTAGTCATGCCAGCCACACATGACCACAGAGATGTCTTCGGACAGCGCTGGCTCTTCGGCTCGGAAACGGAGGTGAGCACCACCCCCTAGAGTCGGATTCGACTGGCTTTCGAGCAAGGGAAACTTTTAAGATTAAAAAGCTTCTGGGTGTGTAAAAGACTCTTAAGGTCAGGTGGTTGGAGGAGTCTTATGTAGTGGGAGCAGCGCAAGGCCCTGCTCCCCTTTGGGCCTGAGAGATTCATTTAGTCTGTGGCAGGTTGATGAGGCCCACGGCTCTTTTTGTAGAAAAAGCCCAGCAGGAACTCATTAGCATAATAGGCCACACCCAGCACCAGAAACTCATTAGAATATTAGGCCAAACCCCTGCCAGCACAGCTCATTAGTACATTAGGACACACCCCCATGTTACCAGAAGTGTGCTCATCCAGCCACACCCACCTTTTGCTTGTTATTCTGTTTACCTTCTTTGTTGTCAAAACCCAGCTTTCGGGATTCAAAGCTTCCTTTGTCAGACTCCCGTCTTTGACTCCCAAAAGCTCGTACTCCCCCCAAACTTGCTGGTCTCTAAGATGCTACTCAGTGCGAATCTAGCTGCTCTGCAGACCCGCATGGCGACCCTCTGAAATTATTCACAAAGGTTTAGAACTGTGATAGAATGAAACAGCCCAGGAGGGCGCTTTTATAATGGACTAAGATAGAGCTGCGGTGGCTCAAGTGGTTAAGACGCTGAACTGCAGGCTGTGGAAGGTCAGTAGTTAAGCAGTTCGAGACCCGGGTGCCGCATGATGGTGAGCTCCCATCTCTAGTTCCAGCTCCTGCCAACCTAGCAGTTCGGAAGCAAGAAATTGCAAGTAGATAAATAGGTACCACTTCGGTGGGAAGGTAACAGCGTTCCATGCACCTCGGTGTTTAGTCATGACGGCCACATGACCACGGAAATGTCTTCGGACAGCGCTGGCTCTTTGGCTTTGAAACGGAGATGAGCACCGCAACCCTAGAGTCGGACTCGACTGGCTTTCGCGCAAGGGAACCTTTACTTTTACTTTTAAGATAGTATTCCGCTGCGATGACTACTGGAGGTATCGCCTGAAGAAGAAGAGATGGGATTTATACCCCGCCCTTCACTTGGAGTCTCAGAGCGGCTTACAAACTCCTTTCCCTCCCCCTCCCCCACAACAGACACCCTGGGAGGTAGGCGGGGCTGAGAGAGTGGAGCAAGTGGAGCTGGTGAGAGAACAGCTCTTCTCAGAACTACGGCTTGCCCAAGGTCATCCAGCAGGTGCAAGTGGAGGAGTGGGGAATCAAACCCGGTTCCCCCAGATTAGAGTCCGTGCACATAACCACCACACCAAACTGGCTTTTACTGTATCGTCTTCAGCATGTAATGCACTTTCTATATTATTTATAGTATATTTGCCTTAGGCAGTTTGTTGCTTGCGTTGCATTCTAATTCTGTAATCCCAGTTCTGTTACCTTGATCCTCGGTTGTTTCATGCTGTTAGATTGAATTCTTTTCTTTTTTTTAAATCATGCTGCCTGTTTTTCACTGTTTTGCATTCTGTAATCTGCCTTGGCCCTGACCTGGATAGCCCAGGCTACCCCGATTTCATCAGATCTCGTTGGTCAGCCGTGTTGGTCTGCCATTCCAATGTATTCGAAGAAGTGGGCATGCACACGAAAGCTCATGCTTTCCCTATGAGGAAAGCTTAAGGCGCTTGGGGCTCTTTAGCTTGGAGAAACGACGACTGAGGGGTGACATGATTGAGGTTTACAAGATTATGCATGGGAAAGAGCAGGTAGAGAAAGCGGTACTTGTCTCCCTTTCTCACAATACAAGAACTCGTGAACACTCCATGAAATTGCTGAGTGGTTGGGTTAGAATGGATAAAAGGAAGTACTTCTTCACCCAAAGAGTGATTAACACTTGGAATTCACTGCCACAGGAAGTGGTGGCGGCTACAAGCATGGACGGCTTCAAAATGGAATTAGATAAGCACAGAGGTCATTTCGGGGGGGAACGC